>NW_007148838.1:0-9320 GCF_000164805.1 Carlito syrichta | reverse complement strand
GGCATCTTGCTGATGGTTAAAGAAGAATCAGGGATTCGAGGCATGAATGTGGGTAATAGCAGTCCACATATACAGGAACCTTCATGGTCTATTACTAAGAAAAAAGAAGAAATCTGTTTTACATGGTTCCTCTATCAAAAAATCTACATAGCATCTTACTAAGGGCTAAACAAGAATCAGGGTTTCAAAACAGGAATCTAGGGAAAGAGAGTCCTCACATACAGGACACTACACGGCCTCCAACCAAAGACAAATAAAGAATTTGTGATGTACTATTACTCAATCCATGAAATTCCCAGGGTGTCTGCTATGGCACAAACAAGAAACAGGGCTTCGAGCTCCCCAAATGTTTCGGAGCAATTTAGCATGGAGATATTACGAATCGGTCATTTCAGGACTCCAGCAACTTTCTGGTCCTCTTGAAAGTTGTAAACGAGTATCGGGCACTCCAAGTTCGTTAGGTTCCACGGAACAAACTAAGAACAGATTGCAGAACAAAAAGAATCTTCTTGCCATTTTTGGATGTAACTCTGGTTTAAGGTGAACCCTGTAATCCTTCAGCTTCCGTTTCTTTTTTTATTTTGAGAGGGTATATAAATTTTGCAGTTACCAAATGTTTAGTATGTATTTTTAAAGGTAACCAGGAATCATGGATTCCACGTCCCTAGGAAACTTCTGGGCATCTGTCTTCTTGTATACAGTGTTTGGAATACACATCAACAGGGAAATCAGGGCATCTTGCTGAGAACAAAATGAAAATCGGGTTCTAGGAGTTCTCATTAACCGGAATCTACTGGTCCTCTTGATAAGGTTAATCAGTAATCTGGACCTTCTGTGTCCCTACATTTTTCAGAGCTACTTGCTCTGTGGATATGCTAAATATGTCATTACACATTCACAGGAATTTTCTGGTCCTCTTGTTAGTTGTAATCAAGGATCTGGCCCTACACATCCTTTTGTGTCCTAGGAACATCTACGACCATAATCATGTTCCCCAGAATCAAAAGGCATATTGGTACAAAATCCCTCGATTCAGGTGAGCTCAAACTACAGAAAATTCTTTTGGGCCGGCAGGTCGGAATTGGGATGTTGGGTTGTGAAGATTCCATATTTTGGAGATGTCTTGTGAAGGGGAGCCTGGAATCTAGGATTTCAGTTCCCAAAAAACATTATGGGAGTCTTTCTCTTGATGTCCAAACAACTGGAATTCTCGGTCACCAGGAAATGTCACAGCAGCCTGCAGAGTGAAGCCGAAAGCTGGGTAATGGGAGACGTTAAATACAGGAATATATAATATTGCTGAGGAAGCATAAGGGATCTTGGTTACATGAGTCCTCAGTCGCAGAAACTACAGGCCGTCTTCCTAAGAGGTAACCAAGAATCAGGTTTTTGAAGTAGGAATCTGTGTATTTGTAGTCCTCACATACAGGAAACGGCACTGCCTATTGCTAAGAAAGAATAAAGAATCTGCGTTACTCGTGTTCTCAATCACAAAAAAATTTCACGTCGCCTTGTAATGGGCTAAACACGAATCAGGGTGTTTTAAGCATGAATCTGGAGAAATGGAGTCCTTATATACTGGCAACTACATAACAGTTAGGTAAGAAAGAATAAGGAATCGGGGTTACACGTGTCCTCAATCCCAAAAATCTACAGGGCATCTTGGAAAGGGCTAAAAAAAAATCAGAGTTTTGAAGCAGGATCTATGTAATGAGAGTTCTAATATACAGGAAAATACACGGCCCCTTGCCAAGGAAGAAAAATAATTGGAGTTATAGTAGTCTTCAGTCCTAAAAATCCACAGGCCATCTGCTTGGAGCTAAACAAGAATCAAGGTTTAGAAGATGCAACATAGGTAATAGCAGCCCTCATATACAGAATCTACACGATCTTCTTCTATGGAGAAAGAAGAAACCTGTTTTAAACAGTTCCTACATAACAATATCTACATGACATCTTGCTAAGGGCCAAACAAGGATCAAGGTTTCCAAACAGGATTCTGTGGAAAGGGAGTCTTCATACAGGACACTACACGGTCCCTCGCTAAGAAAAAGTAAGGAATCTGTGATACACTAGGCCCCAATTCGAAAAATTCTCAGGGTGTCTTGTTACGGGATTAACAAGAATCAGGGCTTCGAACTCGTTTCATGTTTCAGAGATATTTGGCTTGTTATTATGAATCAGTCATTTCAGGTCTCCAGCAACATTCTGTTCCTCTTGAGAGTTGTAAACGGGTATCAGGTAGTACCAGTACCTTATGTTGCTCAGGATAACTAATGCCAGATTCTCAGAACAAAATTATCTTCTTGCCGCATTTGGATGTAACTCTGGTCTTAAGAAGACCTTGGTAATCCTTAAATTTCCATTTGTACTTTAATTTGGAGAGGGGCCGAGGGTTTTGCAGTTGCCAAATATTTAGTACGAATTATTAAAATGTAACAAGGAATCATGGATTGCACGTCCCTAGGAAACATCTGAGCATCTGCAGTTTTGCATACAGTGTTTTGGAATGCACATAAACAGGGAAAATCGGGGCATTTTGCTGAGAACTGAAAGGGAAACCTGTTCTTGGAGTTCTTAATCGCCTAAATCTACAAGGTCTCTTGATATGGTTTAATCAGCAATCTGGGCTTTTATGTCGCCACATTTTTAGTGTTTCTTTTGAAAGGGGAACCAGGAATATTGGGTTCCAATTCCACAAGAACTTTATGGGAGTTTTTCTCTTGATATCCAAGCAACTGGAATGCTAGTTCACAAGGAAATGTCTCGGCGTCTTGCTGAGAATGAAGCAGGAATTTCAGTAATGGGAGTCCTCATATACAGAACAGTACACGACCTGTTGCTACGGAAGAATAAGGAATCTTGGTTACACGAGGTCTCCATCCCAATACTCTACAGAGCGTACTGCTAAGAGATAACCACCAATCAGGTTATGGGAGTATGTATCTGGATAATGGGAGTCCTCATATACAGGACAATGCACTGTCTATTGCTAAGGAAGAAAAAGGATTCTGATTTCCACGTGATCTCCATCTCTAAAAAAAACTTCAAGGAGTCTTGCTAAGGGCTAAACAGGGACTTGGGTTTATGAAGGATAGAATTGGGAAATGAAAACCTCATAAAGAGGCAACTGCACGGACTTTTCCTAGGAAAGAATAAGGAATCTGGTAACATGTGTTTTCAAACTTCAAAAATCTACAAGGTTTCTTCATAAGGGCTAAACAAACAACAGTGTTTTGATGCATGTATATGGGATAGGGTGTACTCATATACAGGCAACTGCACGGCTTTTGCTAAAAATAAGGAATCTGGGTATACGAGTCTTCAGTCCTGAAAATCTACAGGGCATCTTGCTGACGGCCAAAGAAGAAACAGTGTTTCGAGGCATGTGGGTAATAGCAGTCCTCATATACAGGAAACTACTTGGCCTCTTGGTAAGAAAAAAGAAGAAATCTGTTTTCCATGGTTCCTCTATCAATAAATCTACATGGCATCTTATTAAGTGTTAAACACGAATCAGCGTTTCAAAACAGGAATCTAGGGAGAGAGTCCTCATATACAGGACACTACACTGCCTCTAACTAAGGAAGAATAAATAATCTTTGTTGTACGAGTCCTCAATCCAAAAAAATTTCAAGAGTGTCTTCTATGTCACAAACAAGAAACAGGGCTTTACACTCCCCAAATATTTTGGAGGAATTTAGCATGCGGATATTACGAATCAGTCATTTCAGGATTCCAGCAACATTCTGTTTCTCTTGAAAATTTTAAACGAGTATTGGGCACTCCAAGTCCGCTAGGTTCCTCAGAACAATTAAGGCCAGATTCTAGGGCAAAAAGAATCTTCTTGCCATATTTGGATGTAACTCTCGCCTTAAGGTGAACCATGTAATCCTTCACCTTCCATTTCTCCTCTTATTTTGAGAGGGGACAAGTATTTTGCAGTTGCCAATTTTTTACTACGTATTTTTAAAGGTAACCAGGAATCATTTATTCCACGTCCCTAGGAACCTTCTTGGCATCTGTCTTTTTGTATACAGAGTTTGGAATCCACATCGACAGGGAAAATCAGGGCATCTTGCTGAGAATGAAAAGGGAATGCGGGTTCTTGGAGTTCTCAATAGCTGAAGTGTACAGGGCCACTTGATACGGCTTAATCAGGAATCTGGCCTTAAAGGTCCCCATCTTTTTAGGGTGTCATGTTAAAGGGAAGCAGGAATCTTGGTTTCCAATTCCCAAGGAAGCTTCTGGGAGTCTTTTTTTGATATACAAACATCTTGAATTCTTCATCTCCAGTACGTGTCTCAGCGTCTTGCTGAGAAAGTAGCAGGAATCTGGATAATGGGAGTCCTCATATACAGGACACTGCACTGCCTCTTGCTAATTATGAAAAAGGATTCTGGGTTACATGAGTCCTCAGTACCGAAAATCTACAGGACGTCTTCCTATGCCTAAATATTAATCCAGACTTCGAGCACCCTCATGTTTTAGAGCTGTTTCCCATGTTGATATTACAAACATTCTTTCCAGACCCCAGAAACATTCTGGTACTCTTGATAATTGTGAAAGTGAATCTGGCACTACAAGTCCATTTAGATACTGGGAACCTCTGAGACCAGATTCCAGGACACATGTAATCATCTCGGATTTTTTGTATGTCAGAGCTGACTTCAGTGTTACCTCGTAATCCAGAAACTTCTAGTCGTCTAGCTGTTCGAAATTAGGACTTAGGGTTGAGTTGTTCACTTTATTTAGGAGGTACTTTTGGGATGGAACCAGGAATCTTAGATTCAACGTCTGCATGAATATTCTTGCCATCTTACTATTGGCATACAAGAGTCTGGACATCCAGGACAACAGGAAACATCTTGGCGTTTTGCTTAGAACGAAACAGGAATCTGGGTCACTGTGTCCCTTGAAAGTTTCTACACGAGTTACTAAATAAGAACCAGGAATCTCGGTTTCCCTGTAACTTGGAAACATCTGGGCAATTGCTACACTCATCCCTGGCTTAAGGCAGTGCTCATACCTAGGACTCGAAAGGGTCTTTAGCTTGATGCATATCTGGAATCTGGGAGATATGATCCCCATATTATTCAGAGCTACGTCCTATATGCATACCACCAATCGGGCTTTACCGATCCCAAGGAACCTGTTGGGCCTCTTGATAGTTTTAACTTAGAATCTGACCTACTGCTCCGTTTGTTCCACAGGGTCCTATAAGGCCAGATTCCACAATCCAAGGAATCTTCTCACCGTTTGTTAACGTGATCTCTGGCTTCAGGTTTACCTCGTAGTCCAGAAACTACTTCTGAACATTCTTTTTGGTATTTGGATTATGGGATTAGGAGTTCCCACATGTTTAGGACGTATTCTTAAGGGGAAACCAGCAATCTTTGATTGCATATCTCTGGGATATTTCTGGAGGTATGAGTATTTGTATGTAAAAGTTTGTACTTCCACATCACCAGAAAATGTCTGGACGTTTTCCTTATACATAAAAAAAGGAAATTGGTTACGGGAGGCCTCAATCCATGAATTCTATAAGGCTCCATTTTAAAGACTTACGTGGAATCTGGGCTTCTACTTCTCCAAATTCTTCAGAGCTACTTCACATTTGGAATTGACAAAGTGACATTATAGTTTCCCAGCATCATTCTGGTCGTCTTGATTGTTGCAACCAAGAATCTATCCCTTAAATTCAGTTGGGTTCCTCCAGGCAACTAAAGCCTCATTCCTGGACTGAAAGAATCATCTCGGCATATTTGTATGTAACTCTTGACTTAAGATGCACCCTGTAATCCTAAAAATCCGTTTGTGCAGCTACTTGATTTGGGCCTGTGGTTTTGAGGTTACTGAGTATGTTGCACATATTTTTAAAGGTAGCCAAAAGTCATGGATTCCACGTCCCTGGAAAACAGCTGGGAGTTTATTTTTATACAGAATTTTGGAATTCAGATGCCAGGGAAAATCAGAGCATCTTACTGAGAACAAGAAGGGAATCCGGGTTCAGGGAGGCCTCAATCACCAAAATCTATAAAGCCTCTTGATAAGTTTTAATGAGGAGGTCTCTACATTTTTCAGAGCTACTTGCTGTGTGGATGTCTAAAATGTCTCATTACAGATTCCCAAGAAGTTTACCCTCCTCCTGATATTTGTAATCGAGAATCTGGACCTCTAATTCCGTTTGTATCTTATGAACATCTTTGGCCATAATTCAGTTCCCCAGGAATCAATAGGCATTTTGCTACTAAATCCTTCATTTCAGGTTGCCTAAAAGTACAGAACTTTCTAGTGGTCGTGGTGGTAGCAATTGGGATATTGAGTTTACAATATTCCACATTTTTACAATGTCTTGTTAAGGGGACCATAGGAATTTGGATTACAGTTCCCAGGTACCACATGTGAGTCTTCCTATTGATATCCAAACAATTGTAAATCTATGTTCATCAAGAAATATTCAACGAATAACTGAGAATGAAGCAGGATTTTGCATTATGGGAGTCTTCATATACAGGAGCCTACATGGCTTCTTGCTACAGAAAAATAAGGAATCTGGGTTACATGAGTCCTCACATCCCCAAAACTACAGGAGTCTTACTATGGGATAAAAATGTATTCAGGGATTTGACGCACGAATCTGGGGAATGGGAGTCCTCATATACAGGAAAATTCACAGCCTCTTGCTAAGGACGAAAAAGGATTCTGGGATAACATATGCTCACTCCTAAATATCTACAGGGCGTCTTGCTAAGGGCTAAACAAGAATCAGGTTTTCGTAGCAGGAATCTGGGTATTGGGGGTCCTTATACACAGGAAACTACAGTCTCTTCCAAAGGAATAATAAGGAATCTCGTTTTCCCATGTCCTCAATGCCAAAAATCTAATGGGCATCTTGATAAGGGCTAAACAGGTATCAGGATTTCGAAGCAGGAATCTGGGGAACGAGAGACCTCATATGCAGGAAACTACAGGGGCTCTTTCTAAGGAAGAAGAAAGAATTGGGTTTCCACGAGTCCTCAATTCCAAAAATGTACAGGACGTCTTGCTAAGTTCTACAAACTCTGAGCTTCGACGACCCCACTTTTTTCTGAGCTGTTTCCTATTTGAATATTATGAATCAGTCATTCCAGAAGACCAGCAAGATTCAGGTCCTCTCGGTAGTTTAAAGGGTAATATGGCACTACAATTCCATATAGATTCTGGATTTTCTAACGCGAAATTCCAGGACACAAGTAATAATCGCGGTTCTTTTGAATGTGAGCCCTTAGTTCAGGGTTAAGTCGTAAGCCAGAAGCATCTGGTAGTTCAGCTATTTGGAATTAGGGTCTTGGGTTTAGATATTCCACCAATTTTCGAAGGTATTTTTGGGAGGGCACCAGGTTCTGGGCTTGCAAGTCTACAGGAATATTCTGGAGTCTTTCCATTGGGAGCCAAGAGTCTGAACCTCCAGGGCACCGGGAAACATTTGGTCGCTTTGCTGGGAACGAAGCAGGAATCTGGGACACTATGTCTCCAGAAAGCTTCTACTCATGTTACCAGTGTGGAACAAGGAAAATCAGTTTCCATGTGACCAGCAAACTTCTGGGCAGTTGCTAATTTTTCCCTGGGTTCAGGTAGTTCTCAAACCGAGAAGTCTACAGCATATTTCTAAATGCAAATCAGGAATTTGGGAGTCCTGTTCCTCACATTTTTCAGAGCTAATTCCTATATCCATACCACAAATCTGACATTTCCGATCCCCAGGACCTGCACCTCCTCTTGTTAGTTGTAACAGAGAAGCTGTCCATCTACTCTGCTTGCTTTGCAGGAGCCTGGAAGGCCTGATTCCACAACCCAAGGAATAATCTCCCCATTTTATAATGTAATTTCTGGCTTCATGTTTTCCTCCTAATTCCGAAAATACTGCTGGAATTTCAGGTTGATATTTGGAACTTGGCTTTAGGAGTTCCTACATATTTCAGACATATTCTTAAAGGGGATTCAGCAAACTTGGATTCCAGGGCCCTGGTCGCCATTTGGGCATATGAGTATTGGTATTTAAGAGTTTGTATTTCCACGTTGCCAAGTAACGTCCGTAAGTCTCATTGAGAACAAAAGAATCTGTGTTATGGGAGTCACCAATCCCAGAATTCTACAGAGCCACATTATAAGGGATAATATGGAATCTGGAATTCTAAATCCCCACATTTTTTAGGGCTACTGGTCTCTTGGATATGACAATTTGTCATTATATATTCACATCAACCCTCTGATCATCTTGTTAGTGATAACCAATACTGTGTACCTACAAGTCCTTTGGTTACCACGGGCAACAAAGGGCAGATACTAGGGTCCAAAGAATCTTCTCGCCACGTTTGTGTGTAACACTCATCTTAAGATGCACCTCGCAACGCTAAAACTTCCGTTTGTCCGTCTATTCAGATAGGGGACAGGTGTTTTGAGGTTGCCAAATATTTATTGCATACTTTTAAGGGTCATTAGGAATCATGAAATCCAAGTCCCTAGGAAACATAGGAGAATCTCTCTATTTGTATACACAGTTTGGGTACCGACATCACAAAGAAAAATCAGGGCATCTTGCTGAGAACGAAAAGGAAATCTGGTTCTAGGAGTTCTCATTAACCGGAATATCCAGGGCCTCAATCTGGGCTTCTGGATCCCTAAATTTTTCAGAGCTACTTGCTCCGTGAATACGCTAAATCTGTCATTACAGATCCACAGGAACTTTCTGGTACTCTTATTAGTTGTAATCAAGGATCTGGCCCTACAAATACTTTTATGTCTCAGGAACATCTAGGACCATAATCATGTTCCCCAGAATCAAAAGGCATATTGGTACAAAATCCCTCGATTCAGGTGACCTCAAACTACAGAAAATACATGTGGGCGTGCAGGTTGGAATTGGGATGTTGGGTTTTGAAGACTCCACATTTTGGGTAGGTCTTGTGAAGGGGAGCCATGAATCTTGGATTCCAGTTCCCAAAGAACATTGATGGGAGTCTTTTTATTGATATTCAAACAACTGGAATTCTCTGTCACCAGGAACTGTCTCGGCATCCTTCAGAGTGAAGGAGGAAGCTGGGTAATGGGAGTCATAATAAACAGGAAACTACACGTCATATTGATAAGGAAGTATAAGGAACCTTGGTTATATGAGTCCTCAATCCCAAAAAATACAGGCCGTCCTCCTAAGAGGTAACCACGAATCAGGTTTTTGAAATCGGAATCTGGGTAATGGGTGTCCTCACATACAGGAAATTTCGCTACCTATTGCTAAGTAAGAATGAGGAATATGCGTTACTCGTGTCTTCAATCCC
>NW_007148837.1:0-811 GCF_000164805.1 Carlito syrichta | reverse complement strand
GAATCAGGGATTCGAGCCATGAATGTGGGTAATAGCAGTCTCATATAAAGGAAACTCATGCCTCTGCTAGAAAACGAAGAAATCTGTTTTACACGGTTCCTCTATCAAAAACTCTACATGGTGTCTTACTAAGTACTAAACAAGAATCAGGGTTTCAAAACAAGAATCTAGGCAAAGAGAATCCTCACATACAGGACACTACATGGCCTCTACCTAAGGATGAATAAAAAATCTTTGTTGTACGAGTCCTCAATCAAAAAATTCCCAGGATGTCTGCTATGGGACAATCAAGAAACAGGGCTTCGAGCTTCTGAAATGTTTCAGAGCAACGTAGCATACGGATATTACGAATTGGTCATTTCAGGACTCCAGCAACTTTCTGGTCCTCTTGAAAGTTGTAAACGGGTATCGGGCACTCTAAGTCGGTTAGGTTTCTCGGAACAACTAAGGCCAGATTCCAGTATAAACAGAATCTTTGTGCCATATTTGGAGGTAATTCTGGTCTTAAGGTAAACCCTGTAATCCTTCCCCTTCAGTTTGTGTTTTTATTTTGAGAGGGGACAAGGGTTCTGCATTTGCCAAATGTTTAGTACATATTTTTAAAGGTAACCAGGAATCATGGATTCCACGTCCCTGGGAAACTTCTGCGCATCTGTCTTTTTTTATACAGAGTTTGGAATCCACATCGACAGGGAAAATCAGGTCATCTTGCTGAGAATGAAAAGAAAATCCGGTTGTAGGAGTTCTCATTAACTGGAATCTCCAGGGCTTCTTGATAAGGTTTAATGAGCAATCTGGGCTTCTGGGTCCG
>NW_007148836.1:0-1182 GCF_000164805.1 Carlito syrichta | reverse complement strand
AGAAACAGGGCTTCGAGCTTCTGTAAATGTTTTCAGAGCAACGTAGCATACGGATATTACGAATTGGTCATTTCAGGACTCCAGCAACATTCTGGTCCTCTTGAAAGTTGTAAACGGGTATCGGGCACTCTAAGTCAGTTAGGTTTCTCGGAACAACTAAGGCCAGATTCCAGGATAAATAGAATCTTTGTGCCATATTTGGAGGTAATTCTGGTCTTAAGGTGAACCCTGTAATCTTTCCCCTTCAGTTTGTGTTTTTATTTTGAGAGGGGACAAGGGTTTTGCATTTGCCAAATGTTTAGTACATACTTTTAAAGGTAACCAGAAATCATGGATTCCACGTCTCTAGGAAACTTCTGGGCATCTGTTCTTTTTATACAGAGTTTGGAATCCACATTGACAGGGAAAATCAGGTCATCTTGCTGAGAATGAAAAGAAAATCCGGTTGTAGGAGTTCTCATTAACTGGAATCTCCAGGGCTTCTTGATAAGGTTTAATGAGCAATCTGGCCTTCTGGGTCCCTACATTTTTCAGAGATACTAGATCTGTGGATACGCTAAATCTGTCATTACAGATCCACAGGAACTTTCTGGTCCTCTAGTTAGTTTTAATCAAGTATCTGGCCATACAATTCCTTTTGTGTCCTCGGAACTTCTACAAGCATAATCATGTTCCCCAGAATCAAAAGGCATATTGGTACAAAATCCCTCAATTGAGGTGACCTCAAGCTACAGAAAATTATTGTGGGCCGGCAGGTCGGAATTGGGATGTTGGTTTGTGAAGATTCCATATTTTGGGGAGGTCTTGTGAAGGGTAACCAAGAATCGTGGATTCCAATTCCCAAAAAACATTATGGGAGTCTTTCTCTTGATATCCAAACAACTGGAATTCTCAGTCACCAGGAACTGTCTCGGCATCCTGCAGATTGAAGCGGGAAGCTGGGTAATGGGAGTTGTCATATACAGGAAACTACACGTCATGTTGCTAAAGATGTGTAAGTAATCTTGGTTACATGTGTCCTCAATCCCAAAATTTACACGCCATCTTCCTCAGAGGTAAGTACGAATTAGGTTTTTGAAATAGGAGTCTGGGTAATGGGAGTCTTCGCATACAGGAAACTTCACTGCCTAATGTTAAGTAAGAATAAGGAATCTGCGTTACTCACGTCCTCAATCCCCAAAT
>NW_007148835.1:0-897 GCF_000164805.1 Carlito syrichta | reverse complement strand
TCTCTGGTCTTCTTGAGAGTTGTAAACGGGTATCTGGTAGTACAAGTCCCTTAGGTTCTTCGGGAAAAGTAAGGCCAGATTCCTGGAACAAAAGTATCTTCTTGCCGTATTTGCATGTAACTCTGGTCTTAAGGTGAACTTCTTCATCTTTAAATTTCCGTTTGTACTTTTATTTGGAGAGGGGCCGAGGGTTTTGCAGTTGCCAAATATTTAGTACGAATTATTAAAATGTAAACAGGAATCATGGATTCCACGTCCCTAGGAAAGATCTGGGCATCTGCATTTTTGTATATAGAGTTTTGGAATCCAAATAGACGTAAAATCAGGGCATCTTGCTGAGAACGAAAAGGGAATCCAGTTCTTGGAGTTCTCAATCGCCAAAATCTACTAGGTCTCTTGATAAGGATTAATCAACAATCTGGGCTTCTATGTCGCCATATTTTTAGTGTGTCTTTGGAAAAGGGAACCAAGTATCTTGGGTTCCAATTCCACAAGAACTTTATGGGAGTCTTTTTGTTGATATCCAAGCAACCGGAATTCTATGTCAGCACGAAATGTCTCTACATCTTGCTGAGAATGAAGCAGGAATTTCAGTAATGGGAGTTCTCATATACCGAACACTACACGACCTGTTGCTATGGAAGAATAAGGAATCTTGTTTACATGAGTCCTCCATCCCAAAAACCTACAGAACGTCTTGCTAAGAGATAACCACTAATCAGGTTTTGGGAGTAGGAATCTGGATAATGGGAGTCCTCATATACAGGAAACTGCACTGTCTATTGCTAATGACGAATAAGGAATCTGGTTTACACGTGTCCTCAATCCCTAAAAAAAACTTCAGCCTGTCTTGCTAAGGGCTCAACACGAATTTGGATTTTTGAAGCATAATCTAGG
>NW_007148834.1:0-723 GCF_000164805.1 Carlito syrichta | reverse complement strand
CCATGCAAATAAATAAATCTAGGCAATAAAGGTAAGATTCAAGAAAATAGTTTTGGGATAGTGCACCCAAGGACGAAAGCAAAAAAAGTTGAAAATCATCTGGATACCCTTTGTAGAGGTCACAGCACAGAGGAAGAAGGCCAAAACACCACTGGCTTTAAATTATAACTACACATCATGATCCTCTGCCCCACTGTTTACCTTATCAATACTATTAATCTGGATTAAAAATGAACATAGGAAATGCATAGACATTATCTGAGGAGAAGAAATTAGGGAAATCCAAAAACAACAGAAAAGAAAAGCTCCAGCACAGTAGAGTACTTTGAAGACTCTAAACCCAACAAGTTCCAGACCTAGAACTGTAGGTCACCTCCTCCTTGAACTCTGATTAATTTTTCAGGAGGCACCTGCAGGGTTCTCAAGTGAGAAAAGGTGAGTCCAGCATGCATGCACTTCCCAAAACTCCTCTTGTATTCTGCTTTCTTTTGGCTTGTTTTTTATAGAAGCGCATACCCAGGTCTAGTGTCTGTGTGGTGGGTACCTGTTGGGAGCCAACATCTGTAACCACACAGCTGAGGGCTATGAAGGCCTATTCAGAAGGTCGCCTCTGAGACAAGGATATAACATCAAGTGTGTACATATGAATAGTAACCAGTGTATTATAAGACAACAGAATTTTCAATATTAGGACGTGACAGTCTAAAATAAAATCTTATTATA
>NW_007148833.1:0-748 GCF_000164805.1 Carlito syrichta | reverse complement strand
GTTGCTTTTGGTCAAGCAGAATGTTCTTGGTTTTTGTACGTGCAGTAACTTTCAGCTTGCTTCAGTCCCCGGCTGTCGTCATGGCAACTGTGCAGTTCATTGTTTTAAGTGGCATGGCAGGTTTTGAGACGTAGGTAGTTTCCATGTAATAGGCAATCAGATTTAGGTTTTAGGTTAAAATGTCATTGAATTAAGTTTTATAGAACATAGAGTAAGTTCATAATTTTTATACTTATCAGTACTGATGATAAGGTTTGTAATAGATTATAGTAGGATAATAGTTGTATTAGAATTTAGACATGGTATTATAAGATAAGTAATTAATAAAGTATAAAAGATAATAGTTTAGATATTTGAAATTTATAGAAGTTGTGATAAAATTTTAGGTTAAGGATAAGTTCATAGGTAATTAATATACAATCATAGGGCAGTATAGAAATGTAGTAGGTTATAAGAATTATAAAAATAAATAGTATAAAATTAAGGTAATAAAATTAAGTCATTTAAGTAAACTTATAGATTGTAGTATAGTGTTAAGTTAATAATATTAATCGTCAAAAATATTAAAAGTTAGTAAAATTGGATTGAACTTAGAGTTAACTTGGAAAGTTTTTTAATCAGGGT
The DNA here is from genome assembly GCF_000164805.1 of Carlito syrichta. Classification (NCBI taxonomy): domain Eukaryota; kingdom Metazoa; phylum Chordata; class Mammalia; order Primates; family Tarsiidae; genus Carlito; species Carlito syrichta. The sequence goes on along the minus strand of NW_007148833.1, from coordinate 124 downwards.
TTAGAGCATAGAGTATAATGTGAATGATTTATTGAACATTGTGGAAAACATTTTGAACAATCTGTATTGAAATTGTGCACCTGTGATTCATACATCATGGAATTGTAATTGTTCACTGGGAACC
>NW_007148832.1:0-804 GCF_000164805.1 Carlito syrichta | reverse complement strand
TCATTGTTTAAGTGGCATGGCAGGTTTTGAGACGTAGGTAGTTTCCACGTAATAGGCAATCAGATTTAGGTTTTAGGTTAAAATGTCATTGAATTAAGTTTTATAGAACATAGAGTAAGTTTATAATTTTTATACTTATTAGTACTAATGATAAGGTTTGTAATAGATTATAGTAGGATAATAGTTGTATTAGAATTTAGACATGGTATTATAAGATAAGGAATTAATAAAGTATAAAAGATAATAGTTTAGATATTTGAAATTTATAGAAGTTGTGATAAAATTTTAGGTTAAGGATAAGTTCATAGGTAATTAATATACAATCATAGAGCAGTATAGAAATGTAGTAGGTTATAAGAATTATAAAAATAAATAGTATAAAATTAAGGTAATAAAATTAAGTCATTTAAGTAAACTTATAGATTATAGTATAGTGTTAAGTTAATAATATTAATCGTCAAAAATATTAAAAGTAAAATTGGATTGAACTTAGAGTTAACTTGGAAAGTTTTTTAATCAGGGTTTAGAACATAGAGTATAACATGAATGATTTATCGAACATTGTGGAACACATTTTGAACAATCTGTATTGAAATTGTGCACCTGTGATTCATACATCATGGAATTGTAATTGTTCACTGGGAACTTGAAAGTCTTGTGATGGTACATGATTTGTAAAGCGTGTTACACATCAATGAACTTGTATGCCCCCAGCAAGTAATTGTCACACTGCTGGAGATTATAGAAAATGGTATATAAGTTGGAAAAAGTTTGAATAAAATTGGCTTCAGTCTTGGCCAGACT
>NW_007148831.1:0-346 GCF_000164805.1 Carlito syrichta | reverse complement strand
ATATAAATAATTTATATAAGTAAAAGCATATAAGTAATAAACAAAAGAATATCTCATTGCCGTCTTGTTTTAACTGTGGTCAAGTCAGACACATTAGCAGAGATTGTTTGATTAAGCAAGGTATAGCTAACTTACATGGCACACTGTCACCATTTACTGTGTCTACTCAACTAAAAGCTTTGAGTTCCAACTGCCAAAAAGGCTTTCATTAAGCTAGAGAATGCCTATCTAGATTTCATAATAATGGTGATCCTTTAAATCAACAACGAGCCACCCCTGGGAGTATAGGACTGAACTTGTGTTCCTCCACCACAACAATATTAACTCCGGACGTTCCGGTAACCCC
>NW_007148830.1:0-346 GCF_000164805.1 Carlito syrichta | reverse complement strand
TGTCAGCTGACAAGTTAGCTCAGCTAACTATTAGCCGACAAGTTAGGCCATCTAACTCATTGGCCTACTAATCAGCCGACTAGTTAGGTCAGCACACCAGCCATCCAACAAGTTAACAGAGCTGACTAGTGGAATAGCTCGTCAGTCAACTAATCTAAAACAGCTAACTAGTCTGCCGACTAGTCGGCCAAATTGTTAAGCCAGGTAACAAGTCGGTCATGTAGTCGGCCAACGTGTTAAAACAACTAAGTATTCTGCTGACTCGTCAACCAAGTTAAGTGACCTAGCTAACCCGTTAAACATCTAGTTAAGTGAGCTATTTAACTAGTTTCCCAACTAGTTAAAA
>NW_007148829.1:0-372 GCF_000164805.1 Carlito syrichta | reverse complement strand
TCCATTGCCTGATAACCAGTCAGCAAACTAGTCAGCTCACTCACCAGCCAACAGGTCAACTAACTTGTCAGCTCTCTCACAGGCCAACAGTTTAGCTAGCTAGTTGACTTTCTCTCCAGCCGACTAGTTAAGTCGTCTCACCAGTCGGCTCACATGCCAGCTGAATAGTTAAGGCAGCTTGCCTGTTGACTCACTCATCGGTCGACTAGTTAAGTTTACTCACCGGTCGGCTCACTGGCTGACCGACTGGTTAATTCCCCTGACTAGTCTGCTCAATAGTCAGTTGACTAAAGTCAGCGGACCAGTCAGTCGCCAGTCGAATAGTTAAGTCAACTGATGAGTCGACTCACTCGCTGGGTGACAAGTTATGTC
>NW_007148828.1:0-971 GCF_000164805.1 Carlito syrichta | reverse complement strand
CCAGCTGAATAGTTAAGGCAGCTTGCCTGTTGACTCACTCATCGGTCGACTAGTTAAGTTTACTCACCGGTCGGCTCACTGGCTGACCGACTGGTTAATTCCCCTGACTAGTCTGCTCAATAGTCAGTTGACTAAAGTCAGCGGACCAGTTCACTCGCCAGTCGAATAGTTAAGTCAACTGATGAGTCGACTCACTCGCTGGGTGACAAGTTATGTCAGCTGACCTGTGAGATCACTCACTGGACAATGAGTTAAATTAGCTCACTTGTCAGCTCACTTGCCAGCCGACTATTTAAATCAGCTTACCAGTTGGCCGCCTAGCCTGCCAACCAGTGAAGTTAGCTAACCAATCGGCCGCATATTGGGCCAACTTGTCAGCTGACAAGTTAGCTCAGCTAATTATTAGCCAACAAGTTAGGCCATCTGACTCATCAGCCTACTAATCAGCAGACTAGTTAGGTCAGCACACCAGCCATCCAACAAGTTAACAGAGCTGACTAGTGGAATAACTCGTCAGTCAACTATCTAAAACAGCTAACTAGTCTGCCGACTAGTTGGTCAAATTGTTAAGCCAGGTAACAAGTCGGTCATGTAGTCAGTCAACGTGTTAAAACAACTAAGTATTCTGCCGACTCATCAACCAAGTTAAGTGACCTAGCTAACCCATTAAACATCTAATTAAGTGAGCTATTTATCTAGTTTCCCAACTAGTTAAAACAGGTAGCTAACTCATTAACCAACTCATTAAGTCAGTTAGCTATCTTGTTAGCCAACTAGTTAAGTCAGCTAACTAACCATCTAGCTAGCTACATCAGCCAGCTAAGTTAGCTAGCTCAATAGTTAACTAAATTTATAAGTCAGCTACTTAAGTCTGCTACCTAACTAGTTAGCTAATTAGTTAAGTCAGCTAGTTATTCAGCTAGTTATATAGTTAGCTAACTATTTAATTCAGGAATTTGTCAACTAGACAG
>NW_007148827.1:0-626 GCF_000164805.1 Carlito syrichta | reverse complement strand
TGACAAGTTAGCTCAGCTAACTATTAGCCGACAAGTTAGGCCATCTAACTCATCAGCCTACTAATCAGCCGACTAGTTAGCTCAGCACACCAGTCACCCAACAAGTTAACAGAGCTGACTAGTGGAATAACTCGTCAGTCAACTATCTAAAACAGCTAACTAGTCTGCCGACTAGTTGGCCAAATTGTTAAGCCAGGTAACAAGTCGGTCATGTAGTCAGCCAACATGTTAAAACAACTAAGTTTTCTGCCGACTCGTCAACCAAGTTAAGTGACCTAGCTAACCCATTAAACATCTAGTTAGGTGAGCTATTTAACTAGTTTCCCAACTAGTTAAAACAGGTAGCTAACTCATTAACCAACTCATTAAGTCAGTTAGCTATCTTGTTAGCCAACTAGTTAAGTCAGCTAGCTAACCATCTAGCTAGCTACATCAGCCAGCTAAGTTAGCTAGCTCAATAGTTAACTAAATTTATAAGTCAGCTACTTAAGTCTGCTACCTAACTAGTTAGCTAATTAGTTAAGTCAGCTAGTTATTCAGCTAGTTATATAGTTAGCTAAATATTTAATTCAGGAATTTGTCAACTAGACAACTAGTTAAGTCAGCCAGTTAAGTCAGCTACCTAA
>NW_007148826.1:0-791 GCF_000164805.1 Carlito syrichta | reverse complement strand
TAGCTTGCCTGCTGGCTAGACAGGTAGCTAGCTAGTTAAGTGAGCTGCCTAGCCAACTTGCTAGCTTAAGTCAACTAGGTAAATCAGTTGGCTAGTCAGCTTGCTAGATAGGCAGCCAGCTAGTTAAATCAGCTGGGTAACCATCTGACTAGGTGGTTAACTCAGATAGTTAAGTAAACTGGAAACCAGCTGGCTAGCTATTTATGTCAGCTCATTAAGTCAGTTGGCTATCCAGCTGGTTAGTTAAAAAACTAGTTAAGTCAGATGGCTATACTTCATGCTAGCTAGTTATATCAGGTAGTTAAGGTAGCTGGATAGCTAGAAAGCTAGCTATATAAATCAGGTAGTTATGTCAGCTAGCTAGCTAGTAAAGTCAGCTAGTTAAGTCATCTTGCTAGCTAGATAGCTAGCTAGGTAGCAAGATAGTTAAGACAGCTAGTTAAGACAGCCAGCTAGCTAGGTAGCTAGCTGATTAAGTCAGCCAGTAAAGTCAACTTTCTAGTTACTTAAGTCAGTGAGCTAAGTCAGCAGGCTAGCCAGCTGCCTAGCTGGGTAGCTAGCTATTTAACTCAGCTGGCTAGCCAGTTAGATAGCTAGTTAAGTAACCTAATTATGTCAACTCACTAGCCAGCTGGTTAGGTACGTAGCAGGTAGTTAAGTCAGCTGGCAAGCCAGTGGGCTGCGTAGTTAGCTAGCTAGTTAATTCAGCTGTCTATCCATCTGTTTAGCTAGGTAGCTAGGCAGTTACTTCAGTCTGCCAGCCAGCTGGCTAGCTACGTAAATCACCTAGT
>NW_007148825.1:0-1206 GCF_000164805.1 Carlito syrichta | reverse complement strand
TTCATAGTTAATTCACCTGGCTAGCCAGTTGTCTAGCTAGTTAAGTCAGCTAGTTATTTCAGCTGGGTAGCCACCTGTGTATGTAGGTAGCTAGCTAATTAAATCAGCTGGCTAGCCTACTGATTATCTAGTTAAGTCAGCGAATTAAGTGAGCTGATTAGCCAACTGGCTAGCTAAGTGGATAGCTAGTTAAGCAAGCTGGCTAGCCAGATGGCCATCAAATTAAGATAGCTAGTTAAGTCAGCTGGTTAGCCAGCTGTCTAGCATGGTGTCTGGTATATTCAGATGTCTGGTTAGAAGGCTGGTCAGGTAGGTGGCCAGATAATTAAGCTGGCTCTCTAGGCAGATGAACACCAGGGTGGCTGGCTAGTTAAGCCAGATTTCTATTCCACTGTTCAGCCAAATGGCTGGCTATTTAAGCAACTGGCTAGCAAGGTGGACAGTCTGCTATCTAGCTAGCTGGGCTTCCTAGCCAGTTAGGCAACCAGGTAGTTAGCAAGTTAAGCCAACTGCCAGCCATCTAGCCAACAAGGTAGCTAGCTAGTTAAGTCAGCTAGCTAGCCAGCTAGCCAGCCAACTAGCTAGTCAGCTAGTTATGTTAGCTACCTAGCCAGCTAGCTAGTTAAGTCAGTTAACATCTCAGTTGACTATTCAGCTATCTAGTTAAATCAGTTAGCTAGTCAGGTTGCTTGTCAAATAGCCAGATAAATCAACTAACTAGTCAGCTAGATAATTAAGTCAGCTAGCCAAATAACTAGCCAGTTAGGTACCTAGCTAAGTCACCTTGCTAGAGAGCTAGATATCTTGTTTGCTAGCAAGTTATGTCATCTAGATAGGCAACTAGCTAGTCAGCTAGCTAGTTAAGTCAGCTAGCATACCAGATAGCTACTTGGCTAACTAGTCAGCTAGCAACTCAACTAACTGTTCAGCTAACTAGTGGCCAAGCTCTTTCCATCAGGTCAGCAAATATTCGACTCACTTGCCTGCCAACCAGTCAGCAAACTAGTCTGCTCACTTACCAGACAACAGGTCAACTAACTTGTTGACTCACAGGCCATCAGTCAGCAAACTAGTCTGCTTGCATGCCAGCCGACTGATTAAGTCAGCTCAAGGTTGGCTCACTCACCAGCCAAATATTTAACGCAGCTCACTTGTTGGCTCACTCACTGGAAGACTAGTTAAGTCAGCTCACTGGTCGCCTCACTC
>NW_007148824.1:0-2014 GCF_000164805.1 Carlito syrichta | reverse complement strand
CTAGTCAGCTAGCTAGTCAGCTTGATAGTTAAGTCAGCTAGCCAGCTAACTAGCCAGTTACCTGGCTAGTTAAGTCAGCTAGCTACACAGCTAGACAGCTTGTTTGCAGGCTAGCTATGTGAGCTAGATCGCCAACTAGCTAGTCAGCTAGCAAATTATGTCAGCTAGATAGCCAGCTAGCTAGTCAGCTAGCTAATTATGTCAGCTAGCAAATCTTTTAGTCACTTAGCTAACTAGTTGGCTAGAAACTCAGCTAGCTTGTCCGCTATCAAGTGTGCCCCCTCACTTTCCATCAGGTTAGCTAGCAAGTAGCCTTGCTCGCATGCAAACTGATCATAAAACTAGTGGGCTCAATCGCCAGCCAAGAGGTCAATTAACTTGTTGGCTCTCTCGAAAGCCAAAAGGTAAGCTAAATAGTAGTTTGCTCACCAGCCGACTAGTTAAGTCAGCTCACCATCAGCTCACTCGCTGGCCGACTAGTTTTGGCAGGTCACGTGTAGGCTCATTAGCTGGCCGTCTAGGTAATTCAGCTGATCAGTCAGATCACTCTCCAGCAGACTAGTTAAGTCGGGTCACCTGTCGGCTCACTCTCTGGTGGAATAGTTAGGTCAGCTAAACTGTCGGTCTACTAGCTGGTCCACTAATTAAGTAAGCTAACCAATAGGCCGACTAGTGGGCCAACTAGTCAGCCAACAATTTAGGTAAGCTACTTAGTAGGAAGACTAGTTAGATCAGCTAAGTAGTCGGCCAAAAAGTGGGAAAACTAGCTAGGTCACCAAACTAGCCAGCCAACTACTTAACCAAGCTAAGAAGGGGGCCAACTCGACAGTCAACTAGTCAACACAGTTAAATAGTCGGCCGACTAGTTGGCCAGCTTGTTAACCCAGCTAACAAGTCAGACGAATAGTCAGACAACATGTTAAACCAGCTAACTAATCAGCCGACTCATCAGTCTACAAGTTAAGTCACCTAGCTAACTCGTTAACCAACCAGCTGTCAGCTATTTAAAGCATTTGCCAACTAGTTAAAACAGTTATATAACTCATTAACCAACAAGTTAAGTCAGCTAGCTGTCTGATTAGCCAACTCGTTAGTCAGCTAGCTAAGTGAATGGCTAACTAGCTAGCTAACTATGTCACCTAGCTAAGTCAGATAGCTCACTATTTAGCTAATTAGCTAACTATTTAATTCAGATACTTAAACTTCTACTTAACTAGTTAGCTAATTAGTTAAGTCAACTGGTTATTCAATCAGTTAATTAGTTAGCTAACTATTAATTCAGGCAGATAAGTCAGCTAAAAATAGTTGTCATCTAGTTAATTCAACTAAGTAGTTAAGTCAGCTAGCTACGTCAGCTAGTTAAGTGAGCTTCTAATTTAGTCAGATGGTTAAGACAGCTCGCTAGCTATTTAACTATAATGTTAAGTCAGCAGGTTGAGTCAGGTTGTTAGCTAGTTAACTAACAGTATAATTCAGCAGGTTGAGACGGCTAGTTAGCAAGTTAGCAAATGTGTTGACAGCTACTTGATTAGGCTAGCTAGCTATTTAACTAACGAGTAAAGATAGCTGGATGATCAGCTAGATAGCTAGATATCTAACGAGTTAAGTCAGCTGGTTGAGTCAGCTAGCCAGCTAATTAGCTAATAATACAAGTCACATGATTGTCACCTAATTAGCACGTTAGATAACAATTAAGCTAACTAGATATCTAGGTGGTTAATTCAGCTAGCTAGAAGGCAGCTAACTATTTAAGACAATTGTTAGCTAGGCAGCTAGCTAGTTAGCTAACTATTTAAGTCAGCTGGCTAACTAGTTAGCTAGCTAGTTAGCTATCTATTTAAGTAAGCTGGCGAGCTAGGTAGCTACTAGTTAAGTCAGCTACTTATTCAGTTGGCTAGCCAGCTGGCTAGCTAAGTAGGAAGCTAGTTAAATCAGTTGACTAGCCAGCTGGAAAGCTGGGTAATTCAGCTAGCTAAGATAGCTTGCTAGTCAACTGGCTAGGTAGGTAGCTAGC
>NW_007148823.1:0-651 GCF_000164805.1 Carlito syrichta | reverse complement strand
TTAAGCTAACTAGATATCTAGGTGGCTACTCAGCTAGCTAGAAGGCAGCTAACTATTTAAGACAATTGTTAGCTAGGCAGCTAGCTAGTTAGGTAACTATTTAAGTCAGCTGGCTAACTAGTTAGCTAGCTAGTTAGCTATCTATTTAAGTAAGCTGGCGAGCTAGGTAGCTACTAGTTAAGTCAGCTACTTATTCAGTTGGCTAGCCAGCTGGCTAGCTAAGTAGGAAGCTAGTTAAATCAGTTGACTAGCCAGCTGGAAAGCTGGGTAATTCAGCTAGCTAAGATAGCTTGCTAGTCAACTGGCTAGGTAGGTAGCTAGCTAGTTAAGTCAGCTAGATAGCTACCTGGCTAGCTAGTGATGTAGTCGCGATAAGTCAGCTGGCTAGCCAACTGCCTAGCTGGTTAAGTTAGCTAGTTTAGTCAGCTGTCTTGCCAGTTGGCTAGATAGGTAGCTAGTTAGATAAGTCAGGTTGATAGCCAGCAGGATAGTTGTTCAAGACAGCTAGTTAAGTCAGCTGGCTAGCCTTCTGGCTATGTTCATAGCTAGCAAGTTAAGTTAGGTGGCTAGCCAGCTGGCTAGCTTAAGTCAGCTCGGTAAGTCATCTGGCTAACCAGCTGGCTAGATAGGTAGCCAGCTAGTTAAGCCAGG
>NW_007148822.1:0-497 GCF_000164805.1 Carlito syrichta | reverse complement strand
TTAGTCAGTTGGCTAGCCAGCTGGCTAGCTAAGTAGGAAGCTAGTTAAATCAGTTGGCTAACCAGCTGGAAAGCTGGGTAATTCAGCTAGCTAAGATAGCTTGCTAGTCAACTGGCTAGGTAGGTAGCTAGCTAGTTAAGTCAGCTAGATAGCTACCTGGCTAGCTAGTGATGTAGTCGAGATAAGTCAGCTGGCTAGCCAACTGCCTAGCTGGTTAAGTTAGTTAGTTTAGTCAGCTGTCTTGCCAGTTGGCTAGATAGGTAGCTAGTTAGATGTCAGCTTGATAGCCAGCAGGATAGTTGTTCAAGACAGCTAGTTGAGTCAGCTGGCTAGCCTTCTGGGTATGTTCATAGCTAACAAGTTAAGTTAGGTGGCTAGCCAGCTGGCTAGCTTAAGTCAGCTCGGTAAGTCATCTGTCTAACCAGCTGGCTAGATATGTAGCCAGCTAGTTAAGCCAGTTGACTAGCCAGTTGACTAGCTGGTTAACTCAGTTAGTT
>NW_007148821.1:0-623 GCF_000164805.1 Carlito syrichta | reverse complement strand
TAGTTGTATGTGCCAGAGTCTTTAAATTCCTCTAGTGTCCTTGTTTTTGTTTTATCTGTTGACTTTCATTTTCTTTAAATAAGAGAGAGTCTGCATTTTTACAGCACATTCAGCTGTAATTCACTGTTGTTATACTTCAGTCTTGTCAGTGTGATGGTTAGTTGTGGGAAAGGAGAAGTGTCCTATAATGTGGTGATTAAATCTCAGATTTTTAGTGGGCCTGTGTCCCTGGTCTTTGACCTCCAACAGTGTGTTTTAGTTTCTTCTTGATCTAGTTAAGACAAGAAGTCTAGAAGAGAGTGGAGTGGGAAAAGTCTCCTTCTCCCAGGTGGGACTAGTCTCTGGTTACATTTCCCAGGGATTACTCTTCTCCCTGTCAGAGCCACGTGGGGAGCTTTCTCAAGTCTTTGAACATGTAGAGACCTGTCGGGGTTTCTGGAAGAAAACATACTAATGTGCAGGAGATCCCTCAGACTGCAGCCCCCAGGCATTCCCCATTCTCAAAGGATATGTTCAGTTCCAGAATTTCACCAAAATATCATTTTAGTGTGTCTCCAGTTTATGACTCTGGAAGCTCCTGCTCCACATAAGTCGGTAATGTCTGTAATTATCTATATATTTAC
>NW_007148820.1:0-8180 GCF_000164805.1 Carlito syrichta | reverse complement strand
CATGTGAGGACATAGCACTTGCTTTTTTGTCCTTCCAGCTTTTACCATTTGAGGACTCTGCCTGGAGAAGATATCCTCACTGGAGGAGGCCCTTTCCAGATACACCTATGGTCACCTTGATTTTGAACTTCTCAGCCTCCAAAATGTAAGAAATAAATTTTTGGTTTTTACAAGTGATCCAGTCTGGGATATTTTGTTATAGCAGTGCAAACATACTAAGACATATATTAAATGAAATGCATCCTTTACAAATTCTGTTTTTTTAGTCATATTTCTCAAAGCATAACTAGGAAACAAGGATAGGGAACAAAAGAAAACTAGCATTAATAAAATGCCTACTGTTTACCAGCTACTATATTAGATATGTTTAATATATTATCACACATAATAGCACAACTCTGTCAGATTTCTATTCTAATTTCCATTTTACATATGAGACAAAATGAGATAATATAACTTACCTAAGATTAAAAGAAAAATCACCCGTGGAAATATGGATATTTGAGCCCATTTACTTTTGCAAATAAAGTATACTGTGACAAAGAATAACATTCACCTATTACTCATCGAGAGTTTTTCACGTGCCAAGCCTAGGTAAATAAATTGAATTTTATCCTTACAGCAATACATGAATAGGCATTATTACTCCCCATTTTATAGAAGAGAAAAATAAAGATTAAATGACAATCCACAGCTCATAATTTTACCATCTGGAGCAAAGATAGGAACACATCTGCATAACTCCAAGCTCTAAGGGCTGACTACAGCACTCTTCTTTCTCTATATTTATAACTCTTGTCTGGATACATTTACTCACAATTGGATTTGTTGGGTTATTGGCTTTGACTACTTGAGGTCCTAGGCTAACTAAATAGGACTAGCTTACAAAATCTATGACCTCTTATTGACATCAGGATTTCCGCATATAGGGCATTTTAAAAAAGCCTGTCCAACGCAGGTTCCCAGAGACAAATCTGCAGTTCAAAAATAAGAGTTTATTGACATGTTGCAATAAGAAAGAGCACAGTGTAAAAAATTTGAAGTGCTTCTCTCCAACAAAGCACTCTATAGGGTTCTTATATGACTCGTTGGAGGGAAAGGTGATGAGACAGGGAGAGGTTTAGATAATTATATTAAGCAGATGTGCCTCGATGTAAAGAGGTTAATATCAGTTCTGAGCTACAAAGTAAATTCAGGGGTGGGTTTCCTTGGACAATGTAATTTTAAGATACAGAATACTGTTTCTGGAAATACTTTATCTGGAACTCTGGAAGAGTGCTTCTATGCACCAGAGACTCAGATCATCCAAACAAGAATAGGTTGTCCCATTCTTAGTAAAATGTCATCAAACAACAAAGTTTCTGACCATCTATGGTTTTAAACTTTGTAGAAGTAAGGTATTTTTTTCTTTAATGAATAAATGTGGATTTTGCAAGTTTACAGAGTAGAGCATGTAACCTCTCAAGCCTAATTCAAACAGAACATTTTTATCAGGACTTATATAGATTTATATCAGAGATACCACGAGTTTAGATACCACCACAGTAAATCAAATATCCCGACAAAGCTAGTCACATTTTTTGTTTCCCAGTGCATATAATAAAAGTTATATTTATACTATCCTGTAGTCTATTCTGTGTGCTATAGCATTATGTCCCCAAAATGTGCATATCTTAGTTTAAAAATACTTTATTGTTTAAATGTGCTAACAATTATCTGAGCCTTCAGCGACTCATAATATCTTTGCTGGTGGGTGTATCTTTCCTCAATGTTAATGGCTGCTGACTGATCAGTGTGGTGGTGCTTCTGGTAGTTTTTTAGAATAAGACAATGACATTTGCCACATTTATTGAATCTTTCTTTTATAAAATAGTTTTCTATAGCATATGGTGTTGTTTAATAGCATTTTATCTATAGTAGAAATTCTTTCAAAATTGGAGTCAATTCTCTCAAATTCAGCCACAGCTTTATCATCTAGGTTTATGAAATATTCTAAATACTTTGTTGTTATTTCAAAAATATTCACAGCATCTTCACCAGGAGTATATTCTATCAAGGAACCACTATTTTTGCTCATCCAGAAGAAGCAACTTTTCATCTATTTAAGTTTTTTTTTTTTTTAAAGATGTGGATTACAATTCAGGGTTAGGTATGCAAATGTTCATTGTGCAGGTACCCTTGTTGATGAAGTGTGACCCCCTCCCCTGGCAGTTTCACACTATTGCCAATCCCTTTCTTACAGTATTACAATAATTGTTCAAGGTCTGTTTATGAGTGAGAACATGTGTTACTCAGTTCTTTGTTTCTGTGATAGATCATTGAGTATTACAGACTCTAAGTCCATCCAACTTGCTGTGAAGTTCATAATTTTGTTTATGACTGTATAATATTCCATTGTGTATATTTACCACTTTTTTTTTTTTTTTTACCCAGTCCTCTTTCAATGGTTGGTTCCATGTTTTTGCTATTGTGAATAAACATGTGTGTGCAGATATCTTTTTCATAGAGTGATTTGAGTTCCTCTGGGTATATTCCCAGCAGGGGGACTACAGGGTAGTATGGAAGGTCGATTTTTAGATATTTTAGGAATTGCTACACTGTTTTCCACAAAAGTTGTACTAGTTTACACTCCCACAAGCAGTGTAGAAGTGTTCCCTTTTCCCCATATCTTCTCCAGCATCTGTTGTTGACGATGGCCATTCTGACTGGAGTTAGGTAGTATCTCAGTGTGGTTTTAATTTGCATTTCATTGATGACTAGTGAGGTTGAACATTTTCTTATGTATCTGTTGGCTGCTTGAATATCTTAAGTGTTTATTCATATCTTTTGCCCACTTTGTAATGGGACTGTTTGGTTTTTTTCTTTTCAGCACATTGTGTTCCTTGTAGATCCTAGATGTTAGGCCTTTGTCAGATGTACAATTGACAAATATTTTTTCCCCGGTCTGTGGGTTGTCTCCCAGCTCTCTTAATAATTTCTTTTGCTTTTCAGAAGCTTTTCAGTTTGATGAGGTCCCACTTGTCTATCTTATCTCTTATGGCATGGGCACTTGGGATGTTGTTTAGGAATTGGTTGCCAGTTCCAACTTCAATAAAGATGTCTCCCACATTTTCTAAAGTTCTTATAGTTTGAGGTTTTACATTTAGGTCTTTGATCCATTTAGAGTTGATTTATGTGTTTGGGGATAGGTAGGGGCCTTGTTTTAATCTTCTGCATGTTGTCAGTCATTTACTGAATAGCTATTCCACTCCCCACCTTCTGGAATCTCTATTCTATTCCATTGGTCTATATGTCTGCTCTTGTACCAATCTCAGGCTGATTTGATTATTATAGCTTTATAATAAAGTTTAAAGTCTGGGAGTGTGATACCTCCCACTTCGTTTTTTGTTTTTTGCTGAGGATTATTTGGCGATCTGTGGTCATTTATGTTTCCATATGAATTCCTGCATTGTCATTTCCAAGTCTGAGAAGAGTGCTGCTGGTAATTTAGTGGGTATTGGATTAAATCTGTAGATTGTCTTGGGTAGGATGGACATTTTAATAGTGTTGATTCTTCCAATCCATGAGCATGGAATATTTTTCCAGTTCTTTGTGTCATCTTTGATTTCTTTGAGCACTGTTTTGTAGTTTTTATTGTAAAGGCTTTTCATGTCTCATAAGAATGGAGCAATTCAGTCACATCTTCAGGGTCCACTTCAAATTCTAGTTTTCTTGCTATTTCCAACATATCTACAATTATTTCCTCCACTGATTTCTTGAACTCTCTCAAAGTCTTCCATGAGAATTAGAATCAACTTCTTCCAAGCTCCTGCTAATGTTTATATGTTGGTCTCCTCCCATCATAAATGTTCTTTTTTTAATTTTTAAATTTTTGATTTTAAAGATGTGGAGTACAATTCAGGGTTAGGTATACAAATGTTCATAAATATTCTTAATGACATCTCTCATGGTGGGTGAATCCTTTCCAGAAGGAGATGTCATTAAGAGAAATCACTATCAATGGCTGCTATAGCCTTATGAAATGTATTTTTTTTTTTTTGAGTTGGAGTCTCACTCTGTCGCCCAGACTGGAGTGCAGTGGCTGCTCCCGGCCATAGCAGCCTCGACCTGCTGGGCTCCGGAGATCCTTCTGCCTCAGCCTACTGAGTAGCTGGAACTACAGGCGTGCACTACCACACCCGGTAGTTTTTTGATTTATTGTAGAGATGAGGTCTCGCTGCCCAGGCAGGTCTCGAACCCGTGGGCTCAGGCAATCCACTCACCTCAGCCTCCCAAAGGCGCGGGATTACAGGCTGAGCCACCGAGCCCGGCTTGTATTTCTTAAATAATACTTGGAAGTCAAAACTTTTTCTTGACCCTGGGTTGCACAATGGATACTGCGTTTCAGGCATGAAAACAATATTAGTCTCTTTGTTCATCTTGATCAGAGCTCTTCAGTGACCAAGTTCATTATCAGTGAGCAGTAATATGTTTGTTTATTTATTTATTTATTGTTTTAAAGTTATGGGGTACAATTCAGGGTTAATTGGGTAGGTAAAGTTTGGACCTCACTTTTGTCCCCACTTTACCTGGTTTGAGATTAGGTACCCTTACTGATGAGGTGTGGCCCTCACCCCTCCCTGGCAGTTTTTCACTACTGCCAATTCCTTTCTTATAGTATTATGATAATTGTTCAGGGTCCACTTATGAGTGAGAACATGTGGTCTCAGTTCTTTGTTTCTGTGTCAGATCATTCAGCATTATAGAATCTAAGTCCATCTAAGTTGTTGGGAGCAGTAATAATTTGAAAAGAGTCTTTTAAACAAATAAGTTTAAGCAGTGGGCTTAAAATAGTCAGTAATCCATGCTGTAAAAAGATGTGCTGTCATCTAAACTTTGTTGTTCCATTTGTAGAGCACAGGCAGAGTAGATTTAGCATCATTTTTTTGGTCCCAGAATTACATTTAAAATGGCAAATAAGCATTGGTTTCAACTTCCAGTTACCAGCTGCATTAGCCCTTAAGTCAGTCTGTCTTTTGAAGGTTTGAAACCAGGCATTGGCTTCTCTCCTTTAGTTATGAATGTCTTAAATGGTATCTTCTTTCAATACCAGGTTTTGTCTACATTAAAAATCTATTGATTAGTGTTGTCATTTTTGTCAGTTTTCTTACCTAGATCTTCTGGATAACATTGCAGCTTCTCCATTAGCACTTGCTGCTTCACTTGCATCTTTTTGGAGAGGGTTTCTTTCTTTAAACCTTTTGAAACAACTCGTACTAGTGTTAAACTTCACTTCTGCAGCTTCTTTATCTCTCTCAGCCTTCATAGAATTGAAGAGAGTTGGGGACTTGCTCAGGATTATACTTTGGCTTAAGGGAATGTTGTGGCTGGTTAGGTTTTCTATCCAGACCACTAAAACTTCTTCATATCAGCATTAAGCCTGTTTTGTTTACTTATCATTGTGTGCTCGCTGGAGTGGCACTTTTGATTTCCTTCAACAACTTTTCCTTTGCAGTCATAACCTGGCTAACTATTTGTCACAAGAGGCCTAGTTTTTGATCTATCTCCTCAGTAGATATGCCTTCTTTACTAAATTTACTCATTTCTTGCTTTTGATTAAAACTGTTAAATACGTTCTTCCTTTCATTTGAAAACTTAGGGTCCATATAGGGTTCTTGACTGGACTGATTTCAGCATCATTGTGTCTTAGGAAATAGGAAGGCCTGAGAAGAGGGAAAGAGTTGGAAGAACAACAGATCAGTTGAATAGTCGGAATAAACTAAACATTTGATTAAGTTCATTCACTTATATGAGCGTGGTTTGTGGTAGCCAAAAGCAATTACAATAGTAGCATCAAAGATCATAGGCCACCATAACAATTACAATAACAAAATTTGAAATATTGTGAGAATGACCAAAGTGTGACACAGAAACATGAAATGAGCACATGCTGTTGAAAACAAAATTGGCACTGATAGATTTACTTCACTAGGGGTTGTCACAGACCTTCAGTTTGGAAAAAAAAATCTGCAAAGCACAATGAACTGCAATAAAATGATATATGTCTGTATAAGTAACAACCCTTCTTCAAACGGTATCATTTTCCAGCATGCTTGGTTGAACGCCATTCACATGACTGCATTGTCTGAAATGTCATGACAAGCAAGGAGGCATTTTTGGAGTCATGATATGGGGGAGAGGAGCAGAGAGAAAGCATCAAGTTGGTGCAGGATAATGTCACTCATTTTGAGGAAGGTGGGGGCTCTCTAGAAGGTTGGTAGAAGACATCTGTATGGCTTGTGTGGACTGTGAGGTACAGAAATCTAACAATTCAAAAGGAATAAATCCAAAGAAAGAACATCCTGAACTCTCTTTCTCTCTCTGTGAGTCAGTGGAAAGAAAAAGAGAGATCTTTCGTTGTAAAATTATTTAAGGAATGTTTTGGTGTCATGGCAATGTTTGATTCAGGTAAGGAGGAGGCAAGAAGTATAGAAAAAGACTATAATAAAAGTTTCTCTGATTCAAAAGCACAGTGGTAGGAAAAACGATAGGAATCTAGTAGTGTTTGGAAGGGAGAAATCTGCTGTACGATGGTAAGCATAATGAAGGCACCTTGGGTTATCCTGCATTTGCCCAAAGGTTTAAGAAGTATGATGTTCAAAAACTAAGCCAAATGAATTGATTATGTTTAAGAGAGTTCTAAAGCAATAAAATCTAACAATTAGAGAAGTTTGATGAATTCAACATTTCTCAAGTTACAAATGAAAACTCAAAGTTATACTATGAATACGGCAGAAACTACAGTGTGTCTCTTAACACCTGCTCCCTACTTGCCTGTTCTCCCCTATAACAGAACTTCAGATTTCAACAGGGCACACATCTGTGTAAATACATACAATTTCAGCCTCTCTGGAATCTAGATGCATCCCTGTGATTAATTTATGACCAATAGGATGCAGACAGGAGTGAAGTATTTTACTTCTGGGAAATTGCCTTGATTTCCTGTTTCAACCTTTCCTCTTTTACCTGCAATGACTGGAACGAGAGCAATATCCTAATCCACAGGATGGAAGCCAAGTGCTGTGGAAGGCAAAGTGGCAACCTAGAAGAAATTTGGGTCATTAATTGTTGAAATTGTGATTTTGGTCAGCCAAATCTGGACTGCCAGCCTCAAGTCAACTTTTCTACAGGAGAGAAATAAGCGTCTTGTTCAATATAGTATCACTTGTGGCTTCTGTCACTCATAGCTACACAAAATCTGACTGACACAGTGGTCCTCTGCATTAATATTGGACATTGTCTTTGCTATATTATGCCTCTTAATAATGTGAAGTGGAATGTCACAAAACTAGCATTGGTTACAGATGTAAGTTGAGATTAAAATAGAACAATGAATATTATTGGACTAAAATGGCACTATATTTGCAACACATAAAGATTAAATAAAATTTTAACAAAGTTCATCTTCAAAACTGGAGGCAATGAAGTATATTGGTTAAGAGAATTTTGGAGGCACATTGGATTCAGATCCTTTCTCTGTCACTTACTGGGTCAATTTGGCCAGACTACCTCACTTCTTTGTGAGTCTCTGACTCAATTTCCACATCTTTAAAATAAAGATAATTGCAAAACCTATTGTTTAGGGTTGTTGAGAAGAATAAATGACATATAAATATAACTCATATATAGTTACATATGTTTTATATATATATATATGAATGGAATGCTTAGAGTAATGCCTGTCAAATACGTGTTATTAACAACCTAACAAATAACCTAACTAATTAAAATATCTCAATTCCACAATTAGCTAAATTTAATGTTAGACAATGGAATTCACTCTTTGACTAGCAGAACAAAGTGAATAGGAAATGACACTTGATGTTACTCCATATAGTACTGAGAAGAGAATTTATCACCCATGAACAATCATTCCCATGGATCATTCCAAATGTGTAGGCAGAACTGACATAATTCAGCTTTAAGGTTTGCAAATGTCACTACAACTGTCAATGTAACAGAAAACTCTATACTATACTTAAAAAAAACCTGAAGTATCTTTTTTCTTTAAACTAGTAGCTTCCCAATGGTAAGTGTTCTATTTAAATAAAGAATAACTTTTAATAATAATATGATATAACTTTCCTATTTATTTCCTTGATATACAACTGGATCATAAAATAACACTGAAAGCAATTGAA
>NW_007148819.1:0-839 GCF_000164805.1 Carlito syrichta | reverse complement strand
TTCATCAGTTTGGGAAAGTCTTGAACATTATCTCCTCAAATTCTCTGGAATTTGAAGTAAAGACTATTAGAACATATGATGTTGACCCACAGATCTTGTATTTTTTGTTTTTATTGTTTATTTTTCCTCTTTGTTGCTCATTTGGATAATTTCAATTAACTTTTCTTCTTCAAGTTCACCAATTATTTAATCATCAAATTAGCTCTTTATTTCCCATATATTTTTTCTTTATAGTATTCCCATTAGCTTCTTTGTATAGCTCTCATTTTGTAGCTAAAGTTCTTCATCTGTTCACATATGTTGTTCACCTTTTCTAATAGGGGAATTAATGTATTTATCATAGATATCTGAAAATCCTTTTGTCATAATTATAAACTCTGGGTAGCCTCTGCCTCTGTTAATATCAATCCTTTCCTCTATTGACCATTTCCCTGAATTTTTGTCACATAACGGTTTATTGTATTATAGATATTGTCTGTAATGGAAAGAAAAAAGCCATAGGAAAAAAGGTAAATAACATTTATCTTCATTAAAAAAAAAAGTACCCTTCTTTGTCAATCCACCGGTGTAGTAGAACAAGTCAATTTACTTTATAGCTAAGCTCTATCTGCTCTATGTGGGCTTACCAGATTCAGTTATATTAATTTCACCTCTAGCTTCATTTATTTTGAAGGTGGGATAGTACTCCCCTCTGCAGGGATTTGAATCTGAGCATTGTTGAAACTCCAGAGATCTCTTAATGTCCTGTAGACCACATGCCTGTTTTCTAAGTCACTGATAATTTATTTCTGCATTGTAGCTGATGGTACTTTTTAAGATTTCCATCATATTCTGTTTGT
>NW_007148818.1:0-4310 GCF_000164805.1 Carlito syrichta | reverse complement strand
CCCAGGGAACATTCTATCTATTCTGCTGTCTATCTCTAGCACTTAATATGATATTTGCGGCTCAAACTGAAAGCGTAAAGAACCTGTGGGGAATTTCTCTGAGCCCTTCATACATTCATGGATACTTAAGTTCCTGACTTTGAGCCTCTAGCAACCACTGCCTTCCTTCATTTGAATGCTGGAAATGCCCCCAAGGAAGTTCTGTTGGTTATTCCATGCTGTATCCACCTAAAGGTCCATTGGTGAGAGTTGAAGGGTATATACAGATTCATTTCATGACCAGATTCGTTATAATTTAAATCCATTATGCCACCTCACATGTAGCCATCAAGAGTATTTTTAAAATTTGCTTGGTTTTTCTTTACCCTTGTTGCAGGGAGATGACGTCTGATAAAAACAGCTATAAGAAAAGACTCCTCATTTTAGTTTATGTAGCCTTCTTTGCATCCTTACTTGTGGTTATCTATGTATTTTCATTTTTAATGATTTTGTAGCATATTCAGCTATACCTCATTGTTACTGTGGAAATATACATCCTAACCAACAGGAAATGTCTGTCTGGGCATTTCTGATTGAATATCAGATATTATAAAAGAAAGTTTGTAGTTTGAGGTTTTATGCTAATTCATGTGCTCTTACATTATAAATTAATATATAAACTCTCTAGGTCAAAGTAAGCATAACTGCATTTTTTTGGGTTCAATAATTTTCCTTTGGAGATGAAATCAGTGTTTTCTTTTTTCTCTGCTAAAATTCTGTATTCTTACTACAATACACTATTTAGTTTATAGCAAACAATAGTCCCTTAATCTGCTCTATAGTAATAATAATAATGCCACAAGTAAATATTATAGGAGAACACTATATATTATGCCCCTCTTTGCAGAGTTTAAGTACATCTTAGCATATGTCTCTGAGATGTCCTTTGTAAAGGGGTGTAAATTTTTGGTTTAAATTTTTTCCATTGTTGACCATCTTAACCATAGGGACATTTTCTCCTTGGATAGCTTACTTAGTTCTACAGGGTTTTGCCTACACTGAAAAAACACAAATCATCTAAAATTTCATAGTAAAACTCTAATCACAATTTAGAATTAGATTTTTTTTCATTATCTGAAAATATTTGGGTATTATCACATTCTTGAGAATTTTTAAATTTATATAATTACCATATTTTTATTTGTTATTACATTCTTGTTCTATATTTTTGCACTATTTTCAAAAAAACAAGAATCAAGTCAAAGCACTTAGATTTTAGCCTTAGGCAAAGGAAGCTTGCATCTTGTAAAAATTATGAGTTTTAGAATAAGATCTTGCCTCTAAAAATATAAAAATAAAATTATGAGTTTTGCTGTATATATTTCCCAATATATTTTATCTTCTCCCCATTTTAGATGCATGAAGTAAATATGAATGGGAAACCGTGGAGCCATACATTATGTTTTCCAGAGGTACTTTTATATTAATCGTATAATTTCTTTCAGCTACCACTAATTTTGAAGAAGAAATAGAAAAACAAATTACTCCTCAAGCTTGTAAAACTTTCCCTAAGTCTTAGACAAGTTATTAGGATTATTAGAAACCTAAAGAATCTTGGACAAGTTGGTTAAGCTATTAAAAGGACATAAAATACTTCTGTTTGTTGTAAATAAAATAAATTCCATTAGAACTCCACAACTCTGCCCAAGAAAGTCAAGGATTTCATAAGACAGAGGTTGTCAACTTTTACTGTATCCTATACTCACCTCAGTGGGGGGAACACTGACTCCGGCATTTTTTAAAGCTCCCTTAGTATTTCCATTCTGTGAACAAGATTAACACCCACAAAGAACTTTTAAGAGTGTGGTCTCTGCTCATTGAGTTTCCAGCAGCCATTGAAAAATTCTTCTCAAAACACTTTTATAAAAACTTATGCTTCACAATCTTTCATAGTAAAATATTATTGTTGCAGGGCAATGATTCTAAACAAGTGGCACTGTTTACTTCATAGCAACTTGGAAAATGCACTAAACGCTGCCTTCATTGTTTCTCTTTCCCTTGTCTTCTACAAACCCAGTGAATGCTATCTGTGGTCCCTGTCTTCAGGTGGGAGAGACAATCCTAATCAGAGAAAAAAGTGTATCTGGAGATCCAGCAATATTCTTTGATGAGTAGTAGAAGTCAGATTTACTGCAATTAGGTCAGGTATGACAAGGAAGGGCTCATGGTGTTTGAGGAGACTGCATTTTAAGATTCTCAAATTCAAAATCCTCTCAAAGCTCAAAAACTGAATGAGGGGCATTTTCTTTAACCAGTGCTCTGTCTCATGAAAATCCAATCCTTCTGCTAAGACCTTTACTACTCACTGAGGGAATAAGCCTGAAATCTGTTCTTGTTAGACTCCTTCCACCTCAAACCCTTACCCCCAGACATCCAGTAGGATACAGGCATCATCCTGTCATTAGACAATATGCCTATAAAATCAGGGTGGCTGCTTGCTTTCTAGAATTATTGTTTTTTATGTTTCTCTCTTTGCTGAATTCAGTCTGCTGGATCTTATCTTTCTACAAAGCAATGGTTTTCTTCAATGATTTCTATCTGAACATGTACTGTTATTTGGATACCATGAGTTATCAGTGTATCTCAAACATTAGTGTATATTGAAACCACATGAAAATTATTTTTGATAAAATGCAGATTATGATCCCATAAGACTTGGGGCAGGGGTAAAGCAAGGCTGAGATTCTGCATCTCTAGAGATGTGCTCAGTTAATGAGTGTTCTTCCTGTTCATGGTCCAGACAAGTAAATGTAACATATTAGATTCCCTAATTGCTCTCTCCAGGTTAAATGTCTACTACTTATTTCAAATGCCTCAATTTTCCCAACATCTTGGAAGTTAGGAGCTGAGAACCTGACCTAGTGACAACAGAACACAAGTATTCATGAATGCACTGCTTTGTCTCATTGTTCCAAGATGCCTACTATATCTGGCAGGAATTAGCATTGCTATTGCTATTTTCACTACCTTGAGGAGAAATTTCTGCAAGATAGGAATTATAAAAGTTACATTATTTATCCCTTTCTTCCTGTCAACAGCCACCCCCAAACTGCCAAATTGTCATAGGAACAGGCTGTCACCTATCACAGAATTGGTGGCAAGAACAGGAAATTTCCTCTTCATGTCTTCCTGCTTCCTTGCGAAAATTATAGCAAGGCATTTCTGCGTCTAAGAATCTGATGTTACCCACATTCAGTGAAAATAATTGTCACTTCCACATAAAAGAAACCTAATCCTCTCCCTATGGTTGGAAAAAAGTGTGATATTGGGTAGATCGACTGTTCTGTGTGGCCACAGGTTAAGAAATGTTTTATCCTTTTTAGACTGTGAGGTTCCTCAAAATCTACAGATAAAGAACATAGTGCTTTCTTTCTTGGTAGCCACTGATGATTTCAAAATCTCAAAAATTTTGAAGAGAAAGTTAGATAACTTGTGGTTTCCCTTCCCCAAATGACTTCTTTCTTTTTCTATGGAAAGAAAAAATAACAGAAAAGGAAATTTCTAGCAGATTTAAGAAAACAAGAACATCAGTGGATTTTCTTCGTGTGTGTGTGTGAGTTTCTCTGTTCTCTACAGCGATGAGAAAGCCACACCATTTGGAATAGAGGCTTAGCTGAAAATTGAAACCATCTAAAGATGGAGGATTAGCGTCCCTTCAGGAGAGGTCCTGAGGTCACTAAGTATTTGCCCAGTTAACAGCCCTGACTTTGCAAGGGACTGTTACAATATTAATAGCAACTAAAATGACTTTTTTTCTTTAAGAAAATATACTGCATGGGAAAATTATCATTCTATTTTTTCTAATGTTTGGTTAAAAAAAGGTTTAAAGAAGTGCTGTTACCCTTTTTTTCCATTTTAAATGTGAGACTTTCTAACAATTTTGCTGCTCAGAATAATTTAAAGGCTATATGATGATGTGAAAATTTGTTCTAACTGTTTCTACAAACATAGATACTCGTGTATAACTATTCTCCTATCTTCTCTAATATCGAAGATGTTCTAAAACTTCAAATACATCTTAGGTAGGCTTTGATATATTAATATAACACTAACTAATGACATTTCTATTCTACTTAATAGCCATTCTTCATCTCTGGGCATTTATTTGGATGATGGAAGTCTGACATAGCCTATTTTCATTGATAAATCTCAATCACTTAGTTCACATAAATCAATTAATTATTCATTGATCATTTATTTGTGCTCTTTTTATGTTGGCCACTGCACTTAAGAGAAAAAGTGAGAAGAGAAGGCACAAAACAAAAAGCATA
>NW_007148817.1:0-679 GCF_000164805.1 Carlito syrichta | reverse complement strand
ACATTTTGCTGACTTAACTTGCTAGCCAGCTGGTTGTCAGTTGACATAACTAACTGAGTTAACCAGCTAGTCAACTGGCTAGTCAACTGGCTTAACTAGCTGGCTACCTATCTAGCCAGCTGGTTAGCCAGATGACTTACCGAGCTGACTTAAGCTAGCCAGCTGGCTAGCCACCTAACTTAACTTGCTAGCTATGAACATAGCCAGAAGGCTAGCCAGCTGACTTAACTAGCTGTCTTGAAAAACTATCCTGCTGGCTATCAAGCTGACTTATCTAACTAGCTACCTATCTAGCCAACTGGCAAGACAGTTGACTCAACTAGCTAACTTAACCAGCTAGGCAGTTGGCTAGCCAGCTGACTTATCGCGACTACATCACTAGCTAGCCAGGTAGCTATCTAGCTGACTTAAATAGCTACCTAGCCAGTTGACTAGCAAGCTATCTTAGCTAGCTGAATTACCCAGTTTTCCAGCTGGCTAGCCAACTGATTTAACTAGCTTCCTACTTAGCTAGGCAGCTGGCTAGCCAACTGACTAAGTAGCTGACTTAACTAGTAGCTACCTAGCTCTCCAGCTTACTTAAATAGATAGCTAACTAGCTAGCTAACTAGTTAGCCAACTGACTTAAATAGTTAGCTAACTAGCTAGCTGCCTAGCTAACAATTGTCTTAAATAGTTA
>NW_007148816.1:0-451 GCF_000164805.1 Carlito syrichta | reverse complement strand
GCCAGCTGACTTATCGCGACTACATCACTAGCTAGCCAGGTAGCTATCTAGCTGACTTAAATAGCTACCTAGCCAGTTGACTAGCAAGCTATCTTAGCTAGCTGAATTACCCAGTTTTCCAGCTGGCTAGCCAACTGATTTAACTAGCTTCCTACTTAGCTAGGCAGCTGGCTAGCCAACTGACTAAGTAGCTGACTTAACTAGTAGCTACCTAGCTCTCCAGCTTACTTAAATAGATAGCTAACTAGCTAGCTAACTAGTTAGCCAACTGACTTAAATAGTTAGCTAACTAGCTAGCTGCCTAGCTAACAATTGTCTTAAATAGTTAGCTGCCTTCTAGCTAGCTGAATTAACCACCTAGATATCTAGTTAGCTTAATTGTTATCTAACATGCTAATTAGGTGACTTAATCATGTGACTTGTATTATTAGCTAATTAGCTGGCTAGCTGA
>NW_007148815.1:0-809 GCF_000164805.1 Carlito syrichta | reverse complement strand
CTGACTAGTTGGCCCACTAGTCGGCCTATTGGTTAGCTTACTTAAAAGTGGACCAGCTAGTAGACCGACAGTTTAGCTGACCTAACTATTCCACCAGAGAGTGAGCCGACAGGTGACCCGACTTAACTAGTCTGCTGGAGAGTGATCTGACTGATCAGCTGAATTACCTAGACGGCCAGCTAATGAGCCTACACGTGACCTGCCAAAACTAGTCGGCCAGCGAGTGAGCTGATGGTGAGCTGACTTAACTAGTCGGCTGGTGAGCAAACTACTATTTAGCTTACCTTTTGGCTTTCGAGAGAGCCAACAAGTTAATTGACCTCTTGGCTGGCGATTGAGCCCACTAGTTTTATGATCAGTTTGCATGCGAGCAAGGCTACTTGCTAGCTAACCTGATGGAAAGTGAGGGGGCACACTTGATAGCGGACAAGCTAGCTGAGTTTCTAGCCAACTAGTTAGCTAAGTGACTAAATGACTTGCTAGCTGACATAATTAGCTAGCTGACTAGCTAGCTGGCTATCTAGCTGACATAATTTGCTAGCTGACTAGCTAGTTAGCTATCTAGCTCACATAGCTAGCCTGCAAACAAGCTGTCTAGCTGTGTAGCTAGCTGACTTAACTAGCCAGGTAACTGGCTAGTTAGCTGTCTAGCTGACTTAAATATCAAGCTGACTAGCTAGCTGACTAGCTAGCAGACTTAACTAGCAAGCTGACTAGGAACCTGAGTAGCTAGCTGACTTAATAAGCTACCTGAATATTTATCTGACTTGCTAGCTGACTTTACCTACTAGCTGGCTAGCTTCCTGTTT
>NW_007148814.1:0-617 GCF_000164805.1 Carlito syrichta | reverse complement strand
CTACCTAGCCAGCTGGCTAGTCAGCTGATTTAACTAGCTAGCTATCCTCCTTTGCAGTTGGCTAGACAGCTGACTTAACTATATGACTTAACTAGCTAGCTACCTAGCTAGCCAGATGACTTAACTAGCTGACTTCACTAAGTAACTACCTCTTCAGCCAGCTGGCTGGGCAGCTGACTTAACTAGCTTACATATCCTGCTAGACAGCTGGTTGGCCAGCTGACTTAACTAGCTGATATAAGTAGCTAGACTGCTGGCTGGCCAGCTGAATTAACTAACTGACTTAACCAGCGAAGCAGTTGGTTAGCCAGCTGACTTAACTAGCTTGCTAAATAGCTAGCCAGCTGGGAAGCCAGCTGAATAAACTAGTTGAATTAACGTGCTAGCCAACTGACTAATGAACTGACTCAACTAGCTGACTTACCTAGTTAGCCAGGTGACTAGTCATCTGACTTAACTGACTCACTAGCCAGCTGGTTAGCTAGATATCTAACTAGCTAGTCAGCAGACTTATCTAGATGACTTAACTAGCAAGCTACCTACCTAGCCAGTTGACATAACTAGCTGACTTAACTAACTAACTACCTAGCTAGCCAGCTGCCTGGCTAGCTGACTTA
>NW_007148813.1:0-765 GCF_000164805.1 Carlito syrichta | reverse complement strand
CGCTTGTCTGGGTCCTCTGGGTTGGGGTCTCACGCTGTGTGCCTCAGTCAGGGTGGACCCGGAGTTCCAGAGCTCCAAAGTTCCAAAAGGCAGGCTGTAAATGACGAGAGTGGCACTGGGTCCCTACAGAGTTTCAGCCAGTAATGGAACCGGTGTCTCTGAGGGGCGGGCGCTCAGAGCCTCCCTGTGCGACCTGCGGTGCTGGGTGCTGGGCCGGGGAGAGAGCTGGAGGGAGCAGGGACCCAAAACTTCCCCGCAAGCTGCAATACCTGGCCTTAGGAAATGAGGTAAAGTTTGTTGCTAGGTGGGCGGGGCAATGGAAGTCTCTTCCTGGAGAATGGCAAGGCAGTTTAAGCAGATTTGTTTTTCTCCGCTTGTCTGGGTCCTCTGATTTGGGGTCTCACGCTGAGTGCCTCAGCCAGGGTGGACCCGGAGTTCCAGAGCTCCAAAGTTCCAAAGGGCAGGCTCTAGACAGCGAGAGTGGCACTGGGACCCAACAGAGGACTTCAGCCAGAAATAGAACCAGCGTCTCTGAGGGGCGGGTGCCCAGAGCCTCCCTGTGTGACCGGTGGCTTGATGCCGGGTGCCCGGGCTGGGGACAATGCAGCCGGGGAGGGATCTGGAGGGGGCTGGGACCGGAGACTTCCACACACGAGTAGAACGGCAGCAGTGGGGCGGGGGCGCAATATCTGGCCTTGCGTGGGACTGAAGTTCCCGGGCCTGTCCCCAGCGCTGTTGGTGGTGGGCTGGGGGATGGGGGTAGCG
>NW_007148812.1:0-1428 GCF_000164805.1 Carlito syrichta | reverse complement strand
CTCAGCAGGGTGGACCCGGAGTTCCAGAGCTCCAAAGTTCCAAAAGGCAGGCTGTAAATGATGAGAGTGGCACTGGGTCCCTACAGAGTACTCAGCCAGTAATGGAACCGGTGTCTCTGAGGGGCGGGCGCTCAGAGCCTCCCTGTGCGACCTGCGGTGCCGGGTGCCGGCCGGCCGGGGAGAGAGCTGGAGGGAGCAGGGACCCAAAACTTCCCCGCACGCTGCAATACCTGGCCTTAGGAAATGAAGTAAAGTTTGTTGCTGGGTGGGCAGGGCAATGGAAGTCTCTTCCTGGAGAATGGCAAGGCAGTTTAAGCAGATCTGTTTTTCTCCGCTTGTCTGGGTCCTCTGATTTGGGGTCTCACGCTGAGTGCCTCAGCCAGGGTGGACCCGGAGTTCCAGAGCTCCAAAGTTCCAAAGGGCAGGCTCTAGACAGCGAGAGTGGCGCTGGGACCCAACAGAGGACTTCAGCCAGAAATGGAACCAGCGTCTCTGAGGGGCGGGTGCCCAGAGCCTCCCTGTGTGACCGGCGGCTTGATGCCGGGTGCCCGGGCTGGAGACAATGCAGCCGGGGAGGGATCTGGAGGGGGCTGGGACCGGAGACTTCCACACACGAGTAGAACGGCAGCAGTGGGGCGGGGGCGCAATATCTGGCCTTGCGTGGGACTGAAGTTCCCGGGCCTGCCCCCAGCGCGGTTGGTGGTGGGCTGAGGGTTGGGGGTAGCGAAGTGATAGCCTTTTTGGGGAACTCACGTCAGAGAATCTCACAAGTTCACCTATGCCGTCGCCATCTTGCCCCGTCTCTGTCGCCAACGGATTTAACTAGCTCACTACCTAGCTAGCCAGCTGGCTAGCCAGCTGAATTAACTAGCTGACTTAACTAGCTAGCTACCTATCTAGTCAGTTGATTTAATAGTTAACTAACTAGCTACCTAGCTAGCTGCCTGAATTAAATAGTAAGCTAGCCAGATAACTACCTATCTAACAAGCTGACTTAAATAGTTAGCACCCTAGGTAGCTAGCTGACTTAACCAGCTAGCTAACTAGTTGGTTTACTCGTTATCTAATGTGCTAGCTAGCTGACTTAACTATCTGACTTAATTCATTAGCTAACGAGCTAGCTAGCTGACTTAACCATCTGACTTAACTGTTTGTCTAACTAGATAGCTAGCTGACTCATCCAGCTGACTTAACTATCTAGCTAGCCTACTCAAGCAGTTGACTCAACTCCTTTGCTAACTAGCTAGCTGACTCAATCAGCTGACTTAACCCATTAGTTAACTAGCAAATACCTGACTCAACGTGCTGACTTAACCCATTAGTTAAGTACCTAGCTAGCTGTCTCAAACAACTGACTAAATTAGAAAGTTGACTTAACTAGCTGACTTACTAGGTTACTTTACGACTTAGTTATCTAACTTAACTGGG
>NW_007148811.1:0-870 GCF_000164805.1 Carlito syrichta | reverse complement strand
AGGCTCTGGGGTCTGACCTTCCATGTCCCTAGCTGTGAACTGGGATAAATCACAAGCCCACCTCGAGCTGGGAGGGAGTTGGTGGAGCCTTCAGGGGGCTGGCATCCTGGCTGTCCCTGTACCTAAGGGGTCATACATGGCATTGCCCTCTGTGCAGGTGTGTCACATTTCAAAAATTGTTCACAAATGCTTCCTGTCTCAGGGCTGCCATAAGAACAGGGAAAATGCACAGAGACCATGACACCGTGCCTGGCACATGAGAACATAACAGAAGTCATGAGCACACCTCTCTCTCAGTACAGTTACAGAACATGGGTTTGTGCACATGTGAAATGGGTTCACAGGGGCGTGTGATGCCAGGGTCTGTGCCTGACAGGAGCCATTTCCCTTTCTGATCTGGACCATGAGATCTGGGGTCTGAAATCCAAGAGAGAAGTTTCCCCATCCCTGCCATCCCTCTAGTATCAATAAGCCAGAACAAGAAATAAAAGTGGTTGAGGCCAGGCATGGAGGCTCACACTGGTTCACACTGGTAATCCCACCACTTAGGAAGGCTGAGGCAAGAAGGTTGCCTGAGACCAAGAGTTTTGAGAGCAGTCTGGGCAATATAGCAAGACCTCATCTCTACAAAAAAAAATCAATAAATTATCCAGGTGTTGTGGCATGCAGCTGTAGTCCAGGCTGCTCAGGAGGCTGAGATGGGAGGATTGTCTGAGACCCCGATGTTGAGGCTGTAGTGAACCATGATTGGGCCATTGCACTCTAGTCTGGGTGACAGAGAGAGGCTCTGACTCACACACAAAAAAACAATAATAATAAACAAATAAGAGGGCTGAATTGGTAAAACCCTGCAGTGTGGGGATAGGTCAA
>NW_007148810.1:0-773 GCF_000164805.1 Carlito syrichta | reverse complement strand
AAAATTGTTCACAAATGCTTCCTGTCTCAGGGCAGCCATAAGAACAGGGAAAATGCACAGAGACCATGACACCGTGCCTGGCACATGAGAACATAACAGAAGTCATGAGCACACCTCTCTCTCAGTACAGTTACAGAACATGGGTTTGTGCACATGTGAAATGGGTTCACAGGGGCGTGTGATGCCAGGGTCTGTGCCTGACAGGAGCCATTTCCCTTTCTGATCTGGACCATGAGATCTGGGGTCTGAAATCCAAGAGAGAAGTTTCCCCATCCCTGCCATCCCTCTAGTATCAATAAGCCAGAACAAGAAATAAAAGTGGTTGAGGCCAGGCACGGAGGCTCACACTGGCTCACACTGGTAATCCCACCACTTAGGAAGGCTGAGGCAAGAAGGTTGCCTGAGACCAAGAGTTTTGAGAGCAGTCTGGGAAATATAGCAAGACCTCATCTCTACAAAAAAAAATCAATAAATTATCCAGTTGTTGTGGCATGCAGCTGTAATCCAGGCTGCTCAGGAGGCTGAGATGGGAGGATTGTCTGAGACCCCGATGTTGAGGCTGTAGTGAACCGTGATTGGGCCATTGCACTCTAGCCTGTGTGACAGAGAGAGGCTCTGACTCACAAAAAAAAAAAAAAAAACAATAAATAATAAACAAATAAAGAGGGCTGAATGGGTAAAACCCTGCAGTATGGGGATAGGTCAAACCAGCAGAGGTCACAGGGTCTCTGCCACTGAATGCTGATGTGGGGACATGCAGCACCCAGGGGCCA
>NW_007148809.1:0-1031 GCF_000164805.1 Carlito syrichta | reverse complement strand
GCATCACAATGGCCTCAGTCCAGATAGGGCCTCTCCCCTCTCAGACAGCCCAGGGAGGAATGCAAGTCCCAGTAGGAAAACTCCCAACATCACCCTCATTCCAGGAAGTGGTACCCATGAGAAGACGGAAATCAGAACTTCCTACCTGCATGGGTGACCACATGGGGTCCTTCTCTCTTCCTCCTTGGACTTGGCAGAAACAGGGGCACCAGGGGAGGTGGCCAGGGCTGGCTTCTCAGGAGAGTTCCGGGCAGGGATCCTGACTGAACAGGGTATGCCTTGAGGGTCAGTGTCCCTAACAAAAGATGAGACGCCCCCCACCAGGGAGGTGACACTCCCATGCATTTAGGAACATCTCAGAAGAGGAAGGAAGCCTGGGCCTTCCTCATCCCTGGGCCTGATCCTTCAGAGAGGTAAACAGACCATCAATCTAACTTAGCGAGGGAGGAAGTCGAGGGAGATTCACTCCACACCACAAGAACAAATGGAAAAGACCCAGAGGCTGACACCCAGCTGGAATGAGATGAGAGGGAAACCCAGCACAGAGCTAATGAAGATGTGGCTCAGAAAAACACATGATAAACAGGTCACAAGGCAGCATGCAGACAGCAGAGGCTGTGTCTCAGATCTGGGTGAAAATGCACCATGATCAAAAGAAAAAGCCTCTCCAAGAACACTTTGTGCCAGGGAGGGAAATAATAAAGCAGAAAAACTTACCAAACAAACATGCAACCCAAAGAATGAGTTTCAACAAGGGGGCACATGCAGGGCTACAGAAAGAGATGGAGAGTCAAAATAACATGCTCATCATAAATGAGAAATCACAAGGAACAGGATCTAGCCCACTGTAGGCATGGTACAGCAAATAAGAAAGAAAGCAGGGGATGAAAGCAATTAGGGAAAAGGTCACAGCTCCAGGAATGGAAAACTGAAGAAAAATTACCATCTCGCAACAGATGGCCCAACCAGTAACACAGAAAGACACACGGAGTCCACGGATAGGAGATTCAACTGGGAAAAACCAAGGATGG
>NW_007148808.1:0-725 GCF_000164805.1 Carlito syrichta | reverse complement strand
GCGGTGGCTGGGAGCGGCCACTGCAGTCTAGTCTGGGTGACAGAGACTTCAACTCAAAAAAAAAAAAACAAGCAACCCAATTCAAAAATGGGCAAAGAACTTGAACAGACATTTCTCCAAATGAAGTATACAAATGAGCAACATGCACATGAAAAAGCATTCAGTATCATTAGGCATTTGGGAAATGCAAATTTAAACAGCAATGATATACCACTTTAGACCTACTAAGATGGAAATAATAATAATAAATGGAAAATAACAAGTGTTGGTGATGATGCAGAGAAGTTGGGACATTTATGCCTCACTAGTAGAAATGTAAAATGGTGTGACCACTGTAGAAAACAGTCTAGCTCTTTTCCAGAAATTTAAATAGTGCGTAACTTATGGCATAGCAATTCTGCTCCTAGCTATAAATCCAAAATAATTGAGAGCAGGGGATTGAACAGATATCTATTTTTTGGTGTTTTTTGTTTTGTTTTGTTTTGTTTTTTAGTTGGAGTCTTACTCTGTTGTCCAGGTTAGAGCACAGTGGCACACTCATGCCAATCCAACATCAACCTGCTGGGCTCTGGTGATCCTTCTACCTCACCCTTCCAAGTAGCAGGAACTACAGGTACACGTTACCATGCCCAGCTAATTTTTGATTTAGTGTAGAGACAAGTTCTCACAAAGTGGCCCGGGCTGGTCTCAAATCCACAGTTCAAGCAATTCACTCACCTTGGCCG
>NW_007148807.1:0-810 GCF_000164805.1 Carlito syrichta | reverse complement strand
CCCTGACCCAGCCTGAAGTGGGTGTCTAGCTCCTACAACCCAAAGAACCTTGTCAGAAAGGGGCAGACTCAGAAGAGACAGGACAGTCCCAAGGGTGACTCTGCTCCAAAACTCACCAAGCATAAGTCACTTTCACATGGCCCAGACATTCCCCCCAGAATCAAAGCAAGCCCAAAGCTGGTGACCACAGGACACTGTTCCTTAGTGGTTGGCAGCAATGCCTGATTCTAAAGATTTCTTGAATATGTAGACACCCTGGAAAGCAGGGAAATCTCCAGAACCAAGAAGGTGGCATGGCTAAGGAATTATGCCCAACACACAGGTCTTCTGTGGGAAGTCCACTCCCAGAGTGATCTGGACTGCAGGGTGTGCCACAGAAAATACTGCTTAACCACGGCCGCTCCCCCCACACCTGCCTGAGTACATCCTGAGAGCACCAGACTGGCAGACACGGGTACTAGGGACTGCGTGCCACCTGCCCCAGAACCCATCTGGGTTGCTATGCACTCAGTGATCACATGTGCACACCCTGGATAGGGCCCATGCCGAGGACTGGACCAGGAGCTGTCCTGTGGGTGGCCAACCCGGGATGTCCCTTCCCCTCGGGCTCCAATGTGGGGGGGCATACTGAGGCCATGGGTGAAGGGTCCCCTGCCTGCTAACCACATCTTGCTGCCAAACACGGTGAAAGTTCTGCTCACCCTTCCTTGAGGCAGTCAGGCCCGGATGGGTCAGAACAGATTGTCTGCCTGGATCAAGGCCCTTGACCATAAGATGGCATCAGTTCACCTTTAGCTCATTATCATACTC
>NW_007148806.1:0-787 GCF_000164805.1 Carlito syrichta | reverse complement strand
GGTCAGAACAGATTGTCTGCCTGGATCAAGGCCCTTGACCATAAGATGGCATCAGTTCACCTTTAGCTCATTATCATACTCGTTATCATACACATTATAATAACTATAACACTCATTATAATACTTATAATACTCATTATTGTGCTTATTATAATTTTCATTACCATGCTCATTATGTTGTACTCATTATAATGATCAAAATCCTCATGATAATGCTCATTACCATACTTACCATAACGCTCATTATAATACTGTGATTCCCAACTTTCAGTTGTTCTGTTCATGTGCGACATGTGTAAAGTGCATGAAACCCCACCCTTTCCACCCCTAGCCCCACCTCTGCCCTCCATGACATGTCACGTGACTCGTGTGCCTTCCACGTGGTGTGGGGTGCTCTTCTACCCAACGAATCGCTCCTGATTGGCCCTCTCTGTGTCTAAGTTCTTGAATAAAGCCTGCGTCACGCCCATGGCATCTGGGTCATTTCCTCGGTCTTTCGAACCCAGTGCCTTCCCTTGCAGGGTATTAGGGGGTCCAGCAGGATACCATCAGCCCACAGGTGTGTAGTATCCAGCTGCCTGGCCCAAGTGTGCAGGCACAGAGCTGGCCCAAAGCCTGATATCCTCAGAGAGAGGCCAACAAAGAACAGGTGGTGACAGGATGGGCTTCAGGGAGGGCAGAAATGTCTACAGCCAGGACCAGAGGTGATGGCAATGCCAACCAATCAGGGTGTTAAGCTGACAAGCATTCCCTAGGGCAAATGTGCTGGGACCTCCTGGGGACCACG
>NW_007148805.1:0-622 GCF_000164805.1 Carlito syrichta | reverse complement strand
ACGTCCAGCTGATTTTTGATTTATAGTAGAGAAGAGGTCTCGCTGCCCAGGCGGGTCTCGAACCCGTGGGCTCAGGCAATTCACTCACCTCAGCCTCCCAAAGGCGCGGGATTACAGGCTGAGCCACCGAGCCCGGCTTGTCAGGTGTTTTTTAACATTTATTTTCTCTGTGACCCGGTGCGTCATTCCACTTTTGAAGTTCACCATCATGGCTTATTCCTGACATCGCTTTCTGATGGCACATCCCTTGGTGAGCCGCTGTTTTCAGTTACAAAGTGCATGGAGAGCAAAATTGGACAACCGTTTCTGATGAGTACCTTGGGAACTAACAACTGAAACCATTTCCATGAATTCAGACATTGATGGATTCATCTTACAAAAACAAGTTCAAATTTTCCACTTGTTTTATGTTGCTCTCATTTTTCTAAACTTTATGATTTAAAAAAAAAAGGATGTCTTGCCAGGCACGGTGGCTCATGCCTGTCATCCCAGCACTTTGGAAGGCCAAGGAGAAAGGATTGCCTGAGCCCACAGATTCAAAACCAGCCTGGACAACATGGCAAGACTTCATCTGTACAATAAATCAAAAACTAGCCAGGCATGAAGAGATGTGCCTGTGGTT
>NW_007148804.1:0-670 GCF_000164805.1 Carlito syrichta | reverse complement strand
TTGTCCTAAAGTGAAATAATTCAGAAACAGAAAATCAAATGCTGCATGTTTTCACTCATAAGTGGGAACTAATCAATGGGTGTAAATGGACATACAAAGAGGAATACTAGACACTAAGAACCCCCCAAAGGAGAGGTAGTGGGAGGGGAATGGGAGTTGAAAAGTTACCTATTTGGTCCACTATATGGGTGTTGAATGCACTGAAAGTCAAGACTTCACCACTACATGATATAACCATGTAACAAAACTGCAAAGTTGAATGCAAATATATATGTGTATATATATATATATATATAATATTATATATATATATAAATATTTACTGAGGATTAATTGACAACTGCACATGTTTGAAGAGCACAATTTTAAAAGCTATGACATAGGTGTACTCATGTGAAGCCAATACCACAATCAAGATAATGAACATATTTATTGCTCCCCAAAGTTTCTTCATGTCATTCTTAAATTTCTCTACTTCCTGTTTTCTCTCCTCATATCCAAGTAACCACTGCTTTCTTCTGAGCTTTCTGTCATACTTTGGCTTGCATTCCCAGAAATTTATATAAACAGAATAACACAGTTTGTACTCTTTTTTGTCTGACACATTTCACTCACATGACTAACATTCATTCATGTTGCTGTGTGTGTCAATTGTTCATTTCTCCATATT
>NW_007148803.1:0-665 GCF_000164805.1 Carlito syrichta | reverse complement strand
CCCTCAATCCCAAATGAGATGGGCATGATGGAGTGCCTGTCTTCTGGCTCCTTGGAAGTTGGGAAATGCCTCACTGGGGCCTGGCAGGACGAGGGTTATGGTGGCCGGAAGTGAGACACTGCCCTCCAAACTGGTCGAAGAAGTTAGACTCCGACTAAAAGAAAAAAAGGAAAAAGGAAAAAAAAGAACAGCATCCATTGGTGAATGGAGTTGGGATCATCGTGAACAGACAGAGATCATTTGTGAAGGAGGCCGCAGCCTTGGGCCTACAGGACCTGAAAGACAGTGGATCAGCTGACAATCATGCTGTGGCTTTGGGAGTCTGAAGTGGGGTACTGCTGGAGTCCGGGAGTTCGTGACTAACTTGGACCATGTAGTGAGACCTCATCTATCCTCGGAACACAAACTCTGGCATCATGCATGTTGGCACCCATGGTCCCAGGTACATGGGCAGTGGCCTCCATCCCAGGGAGTTCCTTTGCATCGCCCCTGATGACAGAATGTGCCAGTCAAGTCCAGGCACTCTGGCTCATGGCTGTCAGCCCTGAGCCCTAGAAGGCAGAGCCCAGGGTTTGGAGACCAGCCTGGACGACGTGGCCAGACCTCATCTTGGTGATAGGTCCACAAAATTGAGTCAGGCGTGGTAGCCTCCGGATCCCAGCTGG
>NW_007148802.1:0-765 GCF_000164805.1 Carlito syrichta | reverse complement strand
CCCAAATGAGATGGGCATGATGGAGTGCCTGTCTTTATGGCTCCTGGAAGTAGGAAATGCCTCACTGGGCCTGGCAGGACGAGGTTATGGTGGCCGGAAGTGAGACACTGCCCTCCAAACTGGTCGAAGAAGTTAGACTCCGACTAAAAGCAAAAAAGGAAAAAGGAAAAAAAAGAACAGCATCCATTTGTGAATGGAGTTGGGATCATCGTGAACAGACAGAGATCATTTGTGAAGGAGGCCGCAGCCTTGGGCCTACAGGACCTGAAAGACAGTGGATCAGCTGACAATCATGCTGTGGCTTTGGGAGTCTGAAGTGGGGTACTGCTGGAGTCCGGGAGTTCGTGACTAACTTGGACCATGTAGTGAGACTTCATCTATCCTTGGAACACAAATTCTGGCATCATGCATGTTGGCACCCATGGTCCCAGGTACATGGACAGTGGCCTCCATCCCAGGGAGTTCCTTTGCATCGCCCCTGACGACAGAATGTGCCAGTCAAGTCCAGGCACTCTGGCTCACGGCTGTCAGCCCTGAGCCCTAGAAGGCAGAGCCCAGGGTTTGGAGACCAGCCTGGACGACGTGGCCAGACCTCATCTTGGCGATAGGTCCACAAAATTGAGTCAGGCGTGGTGGCCCCCGGATCCCAGCTGCTTAGGGGTTGAGGTGTTAGGATCGCCTGAGACCCATAGGTTGAGGCCCCGAGTGTCACGATCATGTCGCCGCACCCCAGCCCAGCAGATGGAGACTCCGACGACATAATAG
>NW_007148801.1:0-1055 GCF_000164805.1 Carlito syrichta | reverse complement strand
TTCATCTTTGGGGCACCCCAGGGGACATGAAGATAATTGTTAGTGAACAGCCTCTGCCGAAATAATAACCTGCAGGTAACCATGCGTGGAAGGGAGAAAAGAATGAAGAGAAAGGGTGAAGCCAACACCTTACAGTTTTATAATACAGGCTAAGTTACCCTTCTCTGCAGGAATTCAGATGGGTCCCTTCAGGGTGGGGCAACTATGAATCAATCTGCTGCCAGCACTCAGACAAGTTTTCGTGTAAACACAAACCTTTCCTTTCCCTTGGGTAATTATCTAGACTGGACACATTCAGGACACACTTAATTTCATAAAGCATTAATAGGCTGTTTTCTTTCCTTTTTTTAAATTAAGAAAGGAAGATTTATTTTGTGGTTTTTATTTTTTTTAAGGGGGGAGGGAGAGAGACAGAGAAAGAGAGAGGAAGGGGGGAGAGAGAGAGAGAGAGAAAGAGACAACATTTTATTTTTAGTAGGAGTCTCACTCTGTCGCTCAGACTGGAGTGCAGTGGCATGCTGATGGCCACCGCAGTCTGGTAACCTGCTGGGCTCAGGCGATCCTTCTGCTTCAGCCTTCCAAGTAACCAGAACTACAAATGTGAGACACAATGCCCAACTAAGTTTTTGATTTATGATAGAGACGAGGTCTCGCCAAGTTTCCCAGGCTGGTCTCAAACCTGTGGACTCAGGCAATCCTTTCACCTGGGCCTCCCAAAGTGCTGGGATTACAGGCATGAGCCACCGCACTCCACCTAAAAGGTAGATTTATTAAAGAGAAAATACATTGTTAAAAACACAACAGGCAGGACTTTGGAGAGAGTGTCAGCAGACGGCAAGGAGGCGGGACCCTGTGGGTCTTCCCAGTGAAGTTTGGTCCTCTCTTCTACCAGGGTAAGGTTTAGGAGTCCTATCATGCATTTGGGTTCCCGACATGTAAATAAGGTCATTTTGATGGGTTGCTATTTGACCTTGATGGTAAAGACCCTGAGGGGCCAGCTGGAGGTTTGTAGAGTGACTGTTCGATTGTGGGTTTTGTTTCATGACCAGCCATGA
>NW_007148800.1:0-829 GCF_000164805.1 Carlito syrichta | reverse complement strand
GCCAAGTTTCCCGGGCTGGTCTCAAACCTGTGGGCTCAGGCAATCCTTTCACCTGGGCCTCCGAAAGTGCTGGGATTACAGGCATGAGCCACCGCACTCCCACTAAAAGGTAGATTTATTAAAGAGAAAATACATTGTTAAAAACACAACAGGCAGGACTTTGGAGAGAGTGTCAGCAGACGGCAAGGAGGCGGGACCCTGTGGGTCTTCCCAATGAAGTTTGGTCCTCTCTTCTGCCAGGGTAAGGTTTAGGAGTCCCATCATGCATTTGGGTTCCCGACATGTAAATAAGGTCATTTTGATGGGTTGCTATTTGACCTTGATGGTAAAGACCCTGAGGGGCCAGCTGGAGGTTTGTAGAGTGACTGTTCGATTGTGGGTTTTGTTTCATGACCAGCCATGGTGGACTACTCTTGGCCATGGAACCAGTCACAGATGTTTTTCAGTGACTCCTCAGCTTTTATGGCCCTTGTAATCTCATTCTGAGATTTCCTTCCTCAAAATAGTTTCCCCAATTGATGCCAGCCTCCTCGGGCCTCCTGTGCCTCCACTTCCCTTTCAAGGGGCAACAAGTCAGATCTTTGGCACAAGGGCAAGGGTTTCACCTTCTGTGGCAGCTTTCTGCTTAACAGGGGTGTGGCACTGGCTCATCCCACCATGGTTGGTCTGTCTGGTGGCCCTATGGGTCATCGCCTTGGATTGTGGAATTTAGGATGGGGGAAGGGACTCGTCAGATATAGGAGGCCCATGGGGGTGAGTCTGGAGTCCAGCTGAATCCAAGGAGTTGCGTTGGGCAGCTGTGTCCACGGGGAGAGGCTGATACCCTGTT
>NW_007148799.1:0-737 GCF_000164805.1 Carlito syrichta | reverse complement strand
ATTGACGAGAGTGGCACTGGGTCCCTACAGAGTATTCAGCCAGTAATGGAACCGGTGTCTCTGAGGGGCGGGCGCTCAGAGCCTCCCTGTGCGACCTGCGGTGCCGGGTGCCGGGCCGGGGAGAGAGCTGGAGGGAGCAGGGACCCAAAACTTCCCCGCACGCTGCAATACCTGGCCTTAGGAAATGAGGTAAAGTTTGTTGCTAGGTGGGCAGGGCAATGGAAGTCTCTTCCTGGAGAATGGCAAGGCAGTTTAAGCAGATCTGTTTTTTCTCTGCTTGTCTGGGTCCTCTGATTTGGGGTCTCACGCTGAGTGCCTCAGCCAGGGTGGACCCGGAGTTCCAGAGCTCCAAAGTTCCAAAGGGCAGGCTCTAGACAGCGAGAGTGGCACTGGGACCCAACAGAGGACTTCAGCCAGAAATGGAACCAGCGTCTCTGAGGGGCGGGTGCCCAGAGCTTCCCTGTGTGACCGGAGGCTTGATGCCGGGTGCCCGGGCTGGAGACAATGCAGCCGGGGAGGGATCTGGAGGGGGCTGGGACCGGAGACTTCCACACACGAGTAGAACGGCAGCAGTGGGGCGGGGGCGCAATATCTGGCCTTGCGTGGGACTGAAGTTCCCGGGCCTGCCCCCAGCGCGGTTGGTGGTGGGCTGGGGGATGGGGGTAGCGAAGTGATAGCCTTTTTGGGAACTCACGTTCAGAGAATCTCACCAGTCACCTATGCCGTCGCCATCTTGG
>NW_007148798.1:0-805 GCF_000164805.1 Carlito syrichta | reverse complement strand
GCTGAGGGAGCAGGGACCCAAAACTTCCCCGCACGCTGCAATACCTGGCCTTCGGAAATGAGGTAAAGTTTGTTGCTAGGTGGGCAGGGCAATGGAAATCTCTGCCTGGAGAATGGCAAGGCAGTTTAAGCAGATCTGTTTTTCTCCGCTTGTCTGGGTCCTCTGATTTGGGGTCTCACGCTGAGTGCCTCAGCCAGGGTGGACCCGGAGTTCCAGAGCTCCAAAGTTCCAAAGGGCAGGCTCTAGACAGCGAGAGTGGCGCTGGGACCCAACAGAGGACTTCAGCCAGAAATGGAACCAGCGTCTCTGAGGGGCGGGTGCCCAGAGCCTCCCTGTGTGACCCGCGGCTTGATGCCGGGTGCCCGGGCTGGAGACAATGCAGCCGGGGAGGGATCTGGAGGGGGCTGGGACCGGAGACTTCCACACACGAGTAGAATGGCAGCAGTGGGGGGAGGGGCGCAATATCTGGCCTTGCGTGGGACTGAAGTTCCCGGGCCTGCCCCCAGCGCGGTTGGTGGTGGGCTGGGGGATGGGGGTAGCGAAATGATAGCCTTTTTG
This sequence comes from Carlito syrichta, assembly GCF_000164805.1. NCBI lineage: Eukaryota > Metazoa > Chordata > Mammalia > Primates > Tarsiidae > Carlito > Carlito syrichta. The sequence continues at coordinate 247 of NW_007148798.1, read as the reverse complement.
GGAACTCACGTTCAGAGAATCTCACCAGGTCACCTATGCCGTCGCCATCTTGCCCCGTCCGAGTCCGAGTCTTACTATTGTTATCAAAACAACTTAATTCTACATCACCAGGAAATGTCTCAGAGTCTTGCTGAGAATGAAGCAGGAATCTGGCTAACTGCAGTCCTCATAAACGGGAAACTGCACTTCCTCTTGCTAAGGATGAGGAAGGAATCAGTTACATGAGTCCTCAATCCCGAAAATCGAC
>NW_007148797.1:0-835 GCF_000164805.1 Carlito syrichta | reverse complement strand
CAGTCACGTATTTGCACAATTTTCAAAGGGAATGTTGTCTGATTTTCTGAGTGTTGAGTTTCTGTAGATCCTAGATGTTATGCTTTTTAAAGATATATAGTTGGAGAATCCTTTATCTCATTCTGTTGTCTGTTTCCCTGCTCTTTTGATGGTTTCTTTGGTTTGCAGAAGTATATTAATTTGATGAGATTCCACTTGTCTAACTTACATTTTATGGCATGGGTATTTAGGGTTCTTAAGAGGAATTAGTTTTCGGTTCCAGTTTCCATAATGGTGTCTCCTGTTTTTTGTAACATTATTATAATTTGTTGTTTTATGTTTAGGGTTTTGATCCATTTAGAGTTAATGTGTTTGGTGATAGTTAGGGGTCCTGTTTCAACCTTGTGCATGTGTTCAGCCTTTTCCCAGCCTCATTTACTGAATATGTTCTCCATTACCCATTGGATCTTGGAGGTATTAACAAAGATGATTTGATTGAGAATTTGAGAATTTCATTCTCTGTCTTGATCCATTGGCCTGTGGACCTATTCTTGTACCAATACCAGGCTGTGTTGATTACTGCAAACATATAGTAAAGTTTGAAGTCTGGAACAGCGATTGCTCCTGCTGTGTTACTTTTGATAAGATTATGTTGGCTATTCTTGATTGTTTTTGGTTTCGTATGCGTCTTTTTTTTTTTTTTGAGTTGGAGTCTCACTCTGTCACCCATACTTGGGTGCAGTGGCTGCTCCTGGGCACCGCAGTCTCGACCTGCTTGGCTTGGGTGATCCTTTGGACTCAGCCTCCAAGTAGCCTGATTTACAGGCATGCGCTACCTTGCCCGGCTGATTGCTGA
>NW_007148796.1:0-339 GCF_000164805.1 Carlito syrichta | reverse complement strand
AGTTAGGTAGGTAGCTAATTAAGTCAGCTGGCTAGATGTCTTGCTAGATAATTAAGTCATCAAGTAAGTGAACTGGCTAGCCGACTGGCTAGATATGTGGCCGGATGGTTAAGGCAGCTGACTAGCCAGATATATATCTAGTAAAGTCAACTACTTAAGTCTGCTGGGTAGCCAGCTGGCTCGCTAGGTGGCTGGTAATTTAAGCTGGCTGGTTAGCAGGTTGGCCAGGTATTTGGCAAGCCAATTATGCTGGCTGGCTAGCTGACTGACCAGCAGGTGTGTTGGCTACTTAAGCCAGCTGGCTATCTGACTGTCCAGCCAACTGGCTGGCTATTTAAG
>NW_007148795.1:0-683 GCF_000164805.1 Carlito syrichta | reverse complement strand
CCAGCTGGCTATTTAGTTAAGTCCCATACTTAAGTAAGCTGGTGAGACAGCTGGCTAGCTATGTAGGTAGATAGTTAATTCAGCTGTCTAGTCCACTGGTTAGCTAGTTAAGGCACCTAGTTAAGTCAGCTGGCTAGCTAGGTAGCTTGCTACTTAAGTTAGCTGGCTATTCAGCTGACTAGCTATATAGCAAGGTAGTTAATTCAGGAGACTACCAAGCAGGTCAGCTATTTAGGTCAGCTAGTTAAGTCACCTGACTATCCAGCTGGTTATCTAGGTAGCTAGCTAGTTAAGGATGCTGGCTAGCCAGCTGGCTACTTCATTAAGTCAGAGAGTTAAGTCAGTTGGCTAACCAGATTGCTAGCTAGGTAGCTAGGCAATTAAGCCACCTGACCAGCCAGCTGTCCAGCTAGTTACATCGGTTAGTTTAGTCTGCTGGCTAATCAGCTTGCTAGCTAGTTAAGTCAGCTTTTTAAGTCACTTGTCTAGCCAGCTTGCTATTTAGTTGAAAAGGTACTTACATCAGCTGGGTAACCAGCTGGCTAGCTATATAGCAAGCTAGTTAATTCTGCTGACTAGCAAGCAGGCCAGGTATTTAAGTCAGCTAGTTAAGTCAGGTGGCTATCCAGCTCGCTAGCTAGGTAGCAAGCTAGTTAAGTCCGTTGGCATGCCAGCTGGCCAGG
>NW_007148794.1:0-721 GCF_000164805.1 Carlito syrichta | reverse complement strand
CTAGTTAATTAAGTTGACCAGTCGGGTCACTCACTGGCCATCTAGTTAAGTCAGCTCACCTGTCGGCTCACTTGCTGGCTGACTAGTTAAGTCAGCTAACCGGTCGGCCGATTAGCTGGTTAACAAGTTAAGTCAACTAACCAATGGACCCAACATTCGACCAATATGTCAGCTGACAAGTTAGCTCAGTCAACTAGTTGGCCGACTAGTTATTTCAACTAACTAGACTGCCAAATAGTCGGTCTACTAGTTATGTCATCAAACCATCAGTCAGCAAGTTAACATTGCTAACTAGTGAGCCAATACATCCATCCACTTGTTAACCCAGCTAAGTAGTCGCCTGACTAGTTGGCGAACTTGTTAAGCCAGCTACCAAGTCAGCTGAGTAGTCAGCCATCATTTTAAACCAGCTAAGTAGTCGGCCGACTCGTCAGCCAACAACTTGACTCACCCAGGTAACTTGTTAAACAACTACTTTAGTCAACCAGTTAACTCGTTTACCAACTAGTTAAAACAGTTACCTAACTCGTTAACCAACTCGTTAAGTCAGCTAGCTATCTCGTTTGCCAACTAGTTAAGTCAGTTAGCTAAGTCAGCTAGCTCACCAGTTAGCGAACATTTAAGTCATCTACTTAATCTGCTACCTAACTAGTTAGCTATTTATTAAATCAGCTAATTATTCAGCTAGTTAAATAGTTAGCTAACTATTTAATTCAGGTTG
>NW_007148793.1:0-843 GCF_000164805.1 Carlito syrichta | reverse complement strand
TGCTACTTAAGTCAGCTGGCTATAAAGCTGGATATCTAGTTACAGAACCTAGTAAGGCAGCGGGCTTGCCAGCTGGGTGTCTATATAGTCAGGTAGTTAATTCAGGTGGCTAGCAAGCAGACCAGGCATTTAAATCAGCTAATTAAGTCAACTGGCTATCCAGCTGTCTATATAGTTAGTGAGCTAGTTAAGTCAGTTGACTAGTCAGCTGGCTAGCTAATTATGTCAGCTAGTTAAGTCAGCTGTCTAGCCAGCAAGCTAGTTAGGTATAGAGCTAGTTAAGTTAATTCACCATGTTATGTCAGATCACAGGCCAGCAGGTTAGCTTGGAAGTTAGGTAGTTAAGTCAGCTGTCAAGCCAGCATGCTATGTAGGTATGTAACTAAGTAAATAAGCTGGCTAGCCATCCGACATATTGTTATGTCAGCTAGTTAAGTCAGCTGGCTATCCAGCTGTCTAGCTAGGTAGCTAGCCAGTTAAGTCTGCTGGCTAGCCACTTGACTACTTTGTTAAGTCAGCTAGTTAAGTCAGCAGGATAACCTGCTTGCTAGCTAGGTAGCTAGGGAATTAAGTCAGCTGGCTAGCCCACTGGCTAGCTAATTGTCACCTAGTTAGGTCAGCTGACTAGCAAACTGGCTAGATAGGTAACTTGCTAGTTATGTCAGCTAGATAGACAGCTGCTAGCTAGTTAAATCACCTACTTAATTCATCTGGATAGCCAGCTGGTTGGCTAGGTAGTAAACTAGTTAAGTCAGTTGGCTAGCCAGCTGTCTAGCTAATTAAATCAGCTAGTTGAGTCAGCTGGCAACCCTTGCTGGCTAACTGATTAAGTCAGCTAATTAA
>NW_007148792.1:0-674 GCF_000164805.1 Carlito syrichta | reverse complement strand
CATTCATCTGGTTAGCCAGTTGGCTAGCTAGGTGGCTGGCAAGTTAAGCTGGCTCATTAGCAGGCTGGTCAGGTAGCTTAAAAAGCTGACTGGCTAACCAACTGACCCGCAGGGGGTCTGGTTATTTAAGCCAGCTTGCTATCCCAATGTCCAGCCAGCCAGTTGGCTATTTAAACCGGCTGCCTAACCAGGTGGCTAGCCCACTTGCTAGCTAGCCAACTGCCTAGCCAACTAGACAGACAGGTAGCTAGCTAGTTAAGCCAGCTGGCTAGCTTCTAGCCAACCATGTAGCTAGCCAGTTAAGTCAGCTGGCTAGTCAGCTGGCCAGCCAAATAGCTAGCCAGCTACTTAAGTCATCTAGCTAGCCAGCTAGCTAGTTAAGTTAGCTAACAAGTCAGCTAACTATTCAGCTAACTAGTTAAGTCAGCTAACTAGTCAGGTCTCTAGTCAGCTAGCTAGTTAAGTCAGCTAGCTAGTCAGCTAGATAGTCAGCTAGATAGTTATGTCAGCTAGCCAGTTATCTAGTCAGTTAGCTAGCTAGTTAAATCAGCTAGCTAGACAGCTAGATAGCTTGTTTGCTGGCCTGCAATGTCAGTTGATAGCCAGCTAGCTATTGTACTAGCTTGTAAAGTCAGCTAGCAAATCAGCTAGTTACTTAGCTAACTAGTCTGCTG
>NW_007148791.1:0-734 GCF_000164805.1 Carlito syrichta | reverse complement strand
GTCAGCTAGCTAGCTAGTTAAGTCAGCTGTTAAGTCAACTGGCTAGCTAGATACTAGCTAGGCAGTTATCTAATTAATCCAGCAGGCTAGCTAGATAGCTTGCAGGTTAAGTCAGCTAGTTAAGTCAGCTTGCTAGCTAGTTAAGTCAGCGAGTGATATCAGTTGACTAGTCAGCTGCATTGCTGGGTAGTTAACTAGTTAAGTCATCTGGCTAGCCAGTTAGTAGCTAGTTAAGTAACCTAGTTAAGTCAGCTCACTAGCCAGCTGGTTTTCCAGGTAGCTAGGTAGATAAGTCAGCTGGCAAGCCAGCAAGCTATGAAGGTATCTAGCTAGTTAAGTCAGCTGGCTATTCAGCTGGCTAGCTAGGGAACTAGGCCGTTAAGTAAGCCTGCTAGCCAAACTGGCTAGCTGGTTAAGACACCTAGTTAAATTAGCTGCCTAGAGAGCTGGCTATATAGGTAGCTAGCTATTTAAGTCAGCTGGCTAGCCTTCTGGCTAGCTAGTTAAGTCACTTAGTTAAGTCAACTGGCTGGTCAGAAGAATAACTAGGTATTTAGGTCTTTAAGTCAGCTGGCAAGTCAGTGGGCTATGTAGTTTGGTAGCTAGTTATGTCAACTGGCTACCATCAGACACCTAGTTATGTCAGCTAGTTATTCATCTGGCTACCCAGCTGTCTAGCTTGGCAGGTAGCTAGTTAAGTTGACTGACTAGCTAGGTGGCTACTTCATTAAGGC
>NW_007148790.1:0-811 GCF_000164805.1 Carlito syrichta | reverse complement strand
TCAGATAGTTAAGTCAGCTGGCTAGCCAGCTTGCATGCTAGGTAGCTAGATAGTTATGTCAGCTGTCTAGCCAGCTGGCTAGCTAGTTAAGTCACCTAGTTAAGTCAACTGATTAGCCAGCCTGCTAGCTAGGTAGCTTGCTAGTTAAGTCAGGTGGCTAGACAGCTGGTTAACTATTTAATTCACCTAGTTAATTCAGCTTCATAGCCAGTTGGCTAACTATGTAGCAAGCTACTTAATTCAACTGCCTAGAAAACAGGCCAGGTAGATAAAATAGCTAGTTAAGTGAGCTGGCTAGCCAGCTGCCTAGCTAGGTAGCTACCTAGTTAAGTCACTTGTCCAGCCAGAAGACTTGCTTATTAAGTCAACTCGTTAAGTCAGCTGGCTATTCAGATGGCTAGTGAGGTAGAGAGCTAGTTTAGTTAGCTGGCTAGCCAGCTGTATAAGTATTTAAGTCTGCTAGTTTAGTCACATGGATGTCCATCTGCCGAGCTCATTAATCAGCTAGTGAAGTCAGCTGGATATCCAGGTGGCTAGCTAGTGAATTCACTTCATTAAGTCATTTGACTATCCAGCTCGCTAGCTCGTTAAATAGCTAGTCAATTCAGATGACTACACAGCTGGCTAGTGAGTTATTTCAGCTAGTTAAGTCAACTGGCTCTCTCGGAAGCTTGCTAGTTAAGTCAAAGTGTTATGTCAGCTAGCAAGCTGGTTAAGTCAGCTAGTTAAGTTGGCTGACTAGCTAGATAGCTAGCTAGGTAACAAGCTAATTATTTCAGCTAGGAAAGTCACCTGGCTATTTATGTAGCTA
>NW_007148789.1:0-5135 GCF_000164805.1 Carlito syrichta | reverse complement strand
TAAGTGAGCTGGCTAGCCAGCTGCCTAGCTAGGTAGCTACTAGTTAAGTCACTTGTCCAGCCAGATGGCTTGCTTATAAGTCAACTCGTTAAGTCAGCTGGGCTATTCAGATGGCTAGTGAGGTAGAGAGCTAGTTTAGTCTGCTGGCTAGCCAGGTGTATAAGTATTTAAGTCTGCTAGTTTAGTCACATGGATGTCCATCTGCCGAGCTCATTAATCAGCTAGTGAATTCAGCTGGATATCCAGGTGGCTAACTAGTGAATTCACTTCATTAAGTCATTTGACTATCCAGCTCGCTAGCTCGTTAAATAGCTAGTCAATTCACATGACTACACAGCTGGCTAGTGAGTTATTTCAGCTAGTTAAGTCAGCTGGCTCTCTCGGAAGCTTGCTAGTTAAGTCAACATGTTATGTCAGCTAGCAAGCTAGTTAAGTCAGCTAGTTAAGTTGGCTGACTAGCTAGATAGCTAGCTAGGCAACAAGCTAATTATTTCAGCTAGGAAAGTCACCTGGCTATTTATGTAGCTAGCTAGTTAAGTCAGCTGGCTAGATAGTTAAGTCAGCTAATAAAGACAGCTGGCTAGCCAGTTGCCTAGCTAGGCATATACCTAGTTAAATCAGCGAGTAAAATCAACTGGCTAGCTAGTTAAGTAAGCTAGATAAGTCAACTGGCTAGCCAGTTGCCTAACTGGGTATCTAGCTAGTTAAGTCAGCTGGCTAGCCAGCTGGCTAGCTAGTTAAGTAACCAAGTTAAGTAAGCTCCTAGCCAGCTGGTTTTCTAGGTAGCTAGGTAGTTAAGTCAACTGGCAAACCAGCAAGATACATAGGTAGGCAACTAGTTAAGTCACCTGGCTAGTCAACTGGCTAGCTACTGATGTCACCTAGTTAAGTCAGCAGGATAGCCGGCTAGAAAACTAGTTATGTCAGCTTATTGAGTCACCTGGCTAGATGGTTGGCTAGCTGGTTAAGTCAGGTAGTTAATTCAAGTGTCTAGCCATCTGGCTAGCTAGGTAGCTAGCTAGTTAAGTCAGCTGGCTAGCCAGCTGTCTAGCTGGTTACATCAGTTAGTTAAGTCAGTTGGCTAGCCACCTGGCTAGGTAGTTAACTAACTAATTATGTCAGCTTGCTAGCCTGCTAGCAAGCTTGTTAAGTCAGTGAGTTAAGTACCTGACTAGCCTGCTGGCAAGCTAGGTGTGGCTACCTAGTTAAACCAGATGGCTAGCAGGATGGCTATCTAGTTAATTTAGCTAGTTACATCAGTGGTTAGCCTGTTGACTAGCTAGTTGACTGGCAAGATAAGACGGATCTTTAGGAGGCTGGTCATATATGTGGCCAGCTAGTTAAACCGTCTGGCTAGCATGCTGACCAGCAGGGTGCCTGGCTAGTTAAGCCAGCTGGCTGTCTGACTGTCCAACCAACTGGCTCGCTATTTAAGCCTAGGTAGTTAGCAAGTTAAGCCAGCTGGTTTGCTGTCTAGCAATCCAGGTAGCTAGCTAGTTAAGTTAGGTGTCTAGCCAACCAATCAGCCAACTAGCTAATCAGCTAGCTAAGTCAGCTGGCTAGCCAGCAAACTAATTAAGTCAGCTACCAAGTCAGCTATCTATTCAGCCAACTGTTTAAGTCAGCTAGCTAGTCAGGTTGCTAGTCAGCTAGCTAGTTAAGTCGGCTAGCTAGTCATCTAGATAGTTAAGTCAGCTAGCAAACTAACTAGCCAGTTATCTAGCTAGTTAAGTCAGCTAGCTAGACAGCTAGATAGCTTGTTTGCTAACTAGTTATGTAAGATAGGTATCCAGCTAGCTAGTAAACTATCTAGTTAAGTCACTAGAAAATCAGCTAGATACTTAGCTAACTATTTAGCTAGCAACTCAGCTAACTGTTCAGTTAACTAGTGAGCGTATTCTCTTTCTATCAGGTCAGCTCACTACTTGGCTTGCTCGCCTGCCAAAAGTCAGCTCACTCATCGGCTCACTCACCAGCCAACAGGTCAAATAACTTGTCGGCTTTCTCACAGTCCAACAGGACAGCTAATTTGTCAACTTGCTCTCCAGCTGACTATTTAAGTAGGCTCACCAGTTGGTTCACTCGCTGTCCTATTATTTAAGGCAGCTCACACACCAGCTCACTCATTGGCGAACTAGTTAATTCAGTTAACCGATCGGATCACTTTCCGGAAGACTAGTTAAATCTTCTGACCAGTCCACTCACTCGCCATTATACTAAATTTAGTTGACCAGTCAGCTCACTCACTGGAGGACAAGTTAAGTCAGCTGGCCAATTGTCTCACATGCCAGATGACGAATTAAGCCAGTTGACCAGTCAGTTCACTCGCCAGCCTACTAGTTAAGTGAGTTGATCAGGCGGCTCGCTAGCCGGACGTCTAGTTAAGTCACTTCACCATCCAATTACTTATGTCAGCCAACTGGTTGGCTGACTAGCCAGCAAACTAGTTAAGTCAGCTAAACAATCGGCCAAGAAGTCGCCCAACTTGTCAGATGACACGTTAGCACAGCTAACTACTCTGCTGACTAGTTAGGCCAGCTACCTAGTCAGTGAATTAGTCAGCAGACTAGTTAGGTCAGCAAAACAGGCAGCCAATTAGTTAACCAAGCTAACTAGTGGGCAAGCTCCTCAGCCAACTACTTGACCCAGCTAACAATTTGGCCGACTATTCAGCCAACAAGTTAAGCCAGCAAATAAGTTGGCTGAGTTGTCAGTCAATGTGTTAAACCAGCTAATTAGTCAGCTGACTCATCAGCCCACAAGATGTCACCTACCTAATTCGTTAACCAACTACTTAAGTCAGCTAGTTAATTAGTTTACCAACTAGTTAAAACATTTACCAAATTCTTAACCAACTCATAAATTCTGCTAGTTATCTCGTTAGCCAACTAGTTGGGTCAGTTATCTAATTTAGCTAGCTAACCAGCTAGGTAGCTAAGTCAGTTAGCTAAGTCAGCTAGCTCACTAGTTAGCTAACTATTGTAGTGAGCTAAAGTCTGCTACCTAACTAGCTAGCTAATTAGACAAGTCAGCTAGTTATTCAACAAGTAAGTTAGCTTACTATTTAATTCATGTAGTTAAGTCAGCTAGATAACTAGGTTAAGTCAGCCAGTTAAGTCAGCTAGCTAAGTAGTTAAGTCAGCTAGCTAAGTCAGCTAGTTAATTCATCTTTCTAATTTAGTCAGCTGGATAAGAGAGCTAGCTAGCTAGTGAGCTAACAGGTTGTCAGCAGGTTGAGTCAGGTAGTTAGCTAGTTAAATAATGGGTTAAGTCATCTGGTTGAGTCAGTTAGCTAGCTATTTACCAAACGAGTTGAGTCAGCTAGTTGAGTAGGGTAGTTAGCTAGTTAGGTGACGAGTTAAGTCAGCTGAATGAGTCAGCTAGCTACCTAGTTAGTTAACGAGTTAAGTCAGCTGGTTTTTGCCAGCTAACTAGCTCGTTAGCTAATGACACAAGTCAGATAATTCAGTAACCTACCTAGCACGTTAGATAAAGGGTAAGCTAACTAGTTAGCTAACTGGTTAAGTCAGCTAGCTAACTAGGCACCTAACTATTTAAGTCAGCTTGTTATCTAGGTAGTTAGCTAGTTAGTTTGCTATTTAAGTCAGCTGCCTAGCTAGGTAGATAGCTAGTTAGCTAACTATTTAAGTCAGCTGGCTAGCTAGGTAGCTAGCTAGTTAAGTCAGCTAGTTGTGTCAGCTGGCTAGCCTGCTGGCTAGCTAGGTAGTGATCTACTTAAGTCAGTTGGCTAGCCAGCAGGCTAGCTGGGTAATTCAGCTAGTTAAGAGAGTTGGATAAACAACTGTCAAGGTAGGTAGCCAGCTAGTTAAGTCAGCTTGATAGCTACCTGGCTAGCTGTGATGTCAGCGAGTTAATGCAGCTGGCTAGCCACGGGCTAGCTGGTTAATCAGCTAGTTTAGTCAGCTGTTTAGTCAGCTGGATAAGTAGGTAGCTAGCTAGATAAGTCAGCTTGCTAGTTAGCAGGCTAGCTGTTCAAGTCAGGTATTTAAGTCAGCTGGCTAGCTTTCTTGCTAGGTAGGTAGCTAGTTAGTTAAGTGAGCTAGCTAGCTAGCTTGCTAGCTTAAGTCAGCTAGTTAAGTCAGTTGGCTAGCAAGCTGGCTAGATAGGTAGCCAGCTAGTTAAGTCAGCTTGCTAGCCAGATGACTTGCTGGTTAAGTCAGTTAGTTAAGTTAGGTGTAAACCAGCTGACTAGCTAGTTAAGTCAGTTCATTAAGTCAGTTGGCTATACAGCTGGTTAGCTAGTTAAAAAGGTAGTTAAGTCAGATGGATAGCCATCTGGCTAGCTGTTATTTCAGTTAGTTAAGTCAGCTGTCTAGCTAGGAAGCTAACTATTTAAGTAAGTTATTTATGTCTGCTATGTCGCTAGTTAGCTCAGCTAATTAAGTCAGCTGGCTAGCTAGATAACTAACCAGGTAGCTAGCTAGTTAAGCCAGCTAGTTAACCCAGCTGGCTAGGTAGGTAGCTGGCTGGTTAAGTCAGCTTGCTCACTAGTTAATCAGTTAGTTAAATCAGCTGGCTAGCAGACTGCCTAGCTGTGAAACTAGCTAGTTAAGACAGTTGGCTAGTCAGTTAGCTGGCAAGTTAAATAACCTAGTTATGTCAGCTCACTAACCAGTTGGTTAGCTAGGTAGCTAGGTAGTTAAGTCAGCTGGCATGCTGGTGGGCTATGTAGGTAGCTAGCTAGTTAAGTCAGCTGACTATCCACTTTGCTAGCTAAGTAGGTAGGCTGTTAGTTCAGCCTGCTAGACTGCTAGCTAACTATTTATGTCACCTAGTTAAATCAGCTGGCTAGACAGCAGGCTAGCTAGGTAGCTAGATAGTTAAGTCAGCTTCTAGCCCACTGGGTAGCTATTTAAGTCACCTAGATAAGTCAGCTGGCTATCCAGCTGGCTAGCTAGGTAGCTTGCTACTTAAGTCAGCTGACTAGACAGCTGGCAACCTAGTTAAGACACCTAGTTAATTCAGCTTGCTAGCCAGGTGACTAACTATATTGCAATCTAGTTGATTTAGCTGACTTGAAAGCAGGCCAGCTGTTTCAGTCAGCTAGTTAAATCAGCTGGTTAGCTAGCTGGTTACATAATTTAGTCAGTTAGTTTTGTCAGATGACTACCTAG
>NW_007148788.1:0-688 GCF_000164805.1 Carlito syrichta | reverse complement strand
AAGTCAGCCTGCTAATCATCTGGCTAACTAGTAGAGTCACCCAGTTAAGCTAGCTGGCTATCTAGGTAGCTAGATAGTTAAGTCAGCATCTAGCCTGCTGGCTAGCAAATTAAGTCACCTTGTTAAGTCAGCTGACTACGCAGCTGGCTAGCTATATTGCAAGCGAGTTAATTCAGTTGACTAGCAATCAGGCCAGCTATTTAAGTCAGCAAGTTAAGTCAGTTGACTAGACAGCTGGCTAGCTAGGTAGCAAGCTGCTTAAGTCAGTTAGCTAGTCCACTGTCTAGCTAATTAACTCAGCTAGTTAAGTCAGCTGGCTGGACAGCTAGGATCTAGGTAGAGAGCTAGTTAATTCAGCTGACCAGTCAGCTGTCTAACTTGTTAAGTCAGCTAGTTGAGTCAGCTGGCTAGTTAGCTGGCTAGTTGGTTAATTAAGTTAGTTAAGTCAGCTGGATATACAGCTGGCTAGTTGGTTATGTCAGCTATTTAATTCAGTTGGCCAGCCAGCTGGCTAGCTACTTATGTCTGCTAGTTGAGTCAATGGCCAGTCAACTGGCTAGCTGGTTAAGTCAGCTAGTAAAATAAAATGGCCAGCCAGCTGGCTAGCTACACAACTAGCAACTTAAGTCAACTAGTTAAGTCAGCTGGCTGGCTTGGTTTTCTAGTTTGTTAAATTAGCTAGTTGTCA
>NW_007148787.1:0-856 GCF_000164805.1 Carlito syrichta | reverse complement strand
CTAGTAGAGTCACCCAGTTAAGCTAGCTGGCTACCTAGGTAGCAAGATAGTTAAGTCAACATCTAGCCTGCTGGCTAGCAAATTAAGTCACCTAGTTAAGTCAGCTGACTACACAGCTGGCTAGCTATATTGCAAGCGAGTTAATTCAGCTGACTAGCAATCAGGCCAGCTATTTAAGTCAGCAAGTTAAGTCAGTTGACTAGCCAGCTGGCTAGCTAGGTAGCAAGCTGCTTAAGTCAGTTAGCTAGTCCACTGTCTAGCTAATTAACTCAGCTAGTTAAGTCAGCTGGCTGGACAGCTAGGATCTAGGTAGAGAGCTAGTTAATTCAGCTGGCCAGCCAGCTGTCTAACTTGTTAAGTCAGCTAGTTGAGTCAGCTGGCTAGTTAGCTGGCTAGTTGGTTAATTCAGTTAGTTAAGTCAGCTGGATATACAGCTGGCTAGTTGGTTATGTCAGCTATTTAATTCAGTTGGCCAGCCAGCTGGCTAGCTACTTATGTCTGCTAGTTGAGTCAAATGGCCAGTCAACTGGCTAGCTGGTTAAGTCAGCTAGTAAAATAAAATGGCCAGCCAGCTGGCCAGCTACACAACTAGCAACTTAAGTCAACTAGTTAAGTCAGCTGGCTGGCTTGGTTTCTAGCTTGTTAAATTAGCTAGTTGTCAGCTCGCTGGCCAGCAGGTTAGCTAGGTAGTTAGGTATTTAAGTCAGATGGAAAGCCAGCGGGCTATGAAGGTAGGTAGCTAGTTCAGTCAGCTGGCTATTCATCAGCTATATAGTTATGTCAGCTAGTTAAGTCAGCTGGCTATACAGCTGTCTAGCTATGTAACTAGCTAGTTAAATCTGCTGGCTAGCCAGCT
>NW_007148786.1:0-3047 GCF_000164805.1 Carlito syrichta | reverse complement strand
TAGCAAATTAAGTCACCTTGTTAAGTCAGCTGACTACACAGCTGGCTAGCTATATTGCAAGCGAGTTAATTCAGCTGACTAGCAATCAGGCCAGCTATTTAAGTCAGCAAGTTAAGTCAGTTGACTAGCCAGCTGGCTAGCTAGGTAGCAAGCTGCTTAAGTCAGTTAGCTAGTCCACTGTCTAGCTAATTAACTCAGCTAGTTAGGTCAGCTGGCTGGACAGCTACGATCTAGGTAGAGAGCTAGTTAATTCAGCTGGCCAGCCAGCTGTCTAACTTGTTAAGTCAGCTAGTTGAGTCAGCTGGCTAGTTAGCTGGCAGGTTGGTTAATTAAGTTGGTTAAGTCAGCTGGATATACAGCTGGCTAGCTGGTTATGTCAGCTATTTAATTCAGCTGGCCAGCCAGCTGGCTAGCTACTTATGTTTGCTAGTTGAGTCAAATGGCCAGTCAACTGGCTAGCTGGTTAAGTCAGCTAGTAAAATAAAATGGCCAGCCAGCTGGCCAGCTACACAACTAGCAACTTAAGTCAACTAGTTAAGTCAGCTGGCTGACTTGGTTTCTAGCTTGTTAAATCAGCTAGTTGTCAGCTTGCTGGCCAGCAGGTTAGCTAGGTAGTAGGTATTTAAGTCAGATGGAAAGCCAGCGGGCTATGAAGGTAGGTAGCTAGTTCAGTCAGCTGGCCATTCATCAGGCTATATAGTTATGTCAGCTAGTTAAGTCAGCTGGCTATCCAGCTGTCTAGCTATGTAGCTAGCTTGTTAAATCTGCTGGCTAGCCAGCTCTCTACTTCGTTAAGTCAGCTAGCTAAATCAGCTGGCTAGGCTTCAGGTTAGCTAGGTATCTAGGCAATTAAGTCAGTCAGCAAGACAGCTGGCCAACTAGTTAAGTCAGCTTGCTTAGTCAGTTGTGTAACAGCTGGCTAGCTAGTTATGTCAGCTCGTTAAGTAGTTGTTTAGTGAGCTGGCTAGCTAGTAGAAAGCTAGCTATGGCCCAGGCTCAGTGGCTCAGTCAGTAATCCCGTGCTTTTGTGAGACTGAGGTGAGTGGATTGCCGGAACCTGCAGGTTTGATACCCACCTGGGTGGCGAGACCTCATCTCTACAATAAATAAAAAAATCAGCTGAGTGTTGTAGCGCATGCCTGTAATTCCAGTTACTCGGAAGGCTGAGGCAGAAGGATCACCGGAGCCCATCAGGTCGAGGCTGTGGTGGCTGGGAGCAGACACTGCACTACAGTCTGTGCAACAGAGTGAGACTCCAACCAAAAAAAATAATAAAAATAAAGCTAGTTACGTCAGATGGGTAACCAGCTGGTTCGCTATTTATTTCAGCTAGTTAAGTCAGCTGGCTTGCTAGGTAGCTAGCTAGTTACAGCAGCTAGATATGTCAGCTAGCTTTCTAGTTAATTCAGCTAGTGATTTCAGCTAGCTATATGATAGCTAGATAGGTAGCTAACTAGTTACATTAGCTTATTAAATCAGCTGGCTAGCTAGGTAGACAGCAGGTTAAATCAGCTAGTTAAGTCAGCTGGCTAGCTAGTTAAGTCATTTAAGTCAACTGGTTAGCCAGCTGCCTAGCAGGATAGCTAGCTAGTTAAGTAAGCTGGCTAGCCAGCTGGCTAACTAGTTAAGTCTGCTAATTGAGCCAGTTGGCTAGCCAGCTTGCTAGCTGTTTATGTCAGCTAATTAAGTCAGCTGGCTAGTCAGAAGACTAGGTAGGTAGCTAGGCAATTAAGTCAGCTGACTAGCTGGCTCACTAGCTATTTAAATCAGTGAGTTAAGTGGGCTGGCTAGCCGGATGTCTAGCTAGGTGGCTAGCTAGTTAAGCCAGGTGGCTAGCCAGATGACTATCTAGTTAAGTCAGCAAGTTAAGTTAGCTGGTATGTCGGCTGGCTAGCTAGGTGGCTGGCAAGTTAAGGCAGCTCGTTAGCAGGCTGGTCAGGTATGTGACCAACTTATAAGCTGACTGGTTAGCCAGCCTACCAGCAGGGTGACTTGCTAGTTAAGCTGGCTGACTATCTGACTGTCCAGCCAGGCAGCTGACTATTTAAGCTGACTGGCTAGCCAGCTGGCCAGCCTGCTAGCCAGCCATGTATCTAGCTATTTAAGCCTGCTGTCTAGCCGTCTATCCAACCGAGTTACTAGCTAGTTAAGTCAGCTGCTAACTAGATAGCCAGCCAACTAGCTAGTGAGCTAGTTAAGTTAGCTAGCTATCCAGCTAGCTAATTAAGTCAGCTACCATGTTAGCTAACTATTCAGCTAGCTAGTTAACTCAGCTATCTAGTCAGCTTGCTAGTAATCTAGCTAGTTAAGTAAGCTAGCTAATCAACTAGCTAGGCAGAAAGATAGTTGAGTCAGCTTGCCAGCTAACGAGCCAGTTAGCTAGCTAGTTGAGTCAGCTAGCTAGACCGGTATATAGCTTGTTTTCTAGCTAGTTATGTCAGCTAGCTAGCCAACTAGCTAGTCAGCTAGCTAGGTAAGTCAGCTAGCAAATCAGCTAGTTACTTAGCTAACTAGTTGGCTAGCAACTCAGCTAGCTGGTCAGCTAACTAGTGGGCTCACTCACTGTCCATCAGGTCAGTTAACTTGTCAGCTCACTCGCCTGCTAACCGGTCAGCAAACTAGTCCTCTTGCTTTCCAGCCATCAGGTCAACTGTCTTGTCGGCTATCTTCCAGGCCAATAGGTCAGCTAACTAGTCAGCTTGCTCACCAGCTGACTAGTTAAGTCAGCTCACCTGTTGGCTCATTCTCCAGCAGACAAGTTAAGGCAGCTCACCCATCAGCTCACTCGTCAGCTGACTTGTTAAGTCGGCTCACTGGCTGGCTCACTCGCCAGCCAACTACTTAAGTCTTCAGACCAGTATGCTCACTCTGCATGCCTACTAACGTCAGCTTACCAGTCAGCTCACTCACTGGCCGACTAGTTAAGTCAGCTGACCAATCGCCTCACTCTCTGGCCTGCTAGTGAAGTCAGCTCACCTATCGGTTAACTTGCAGGCAGGCTAGTTAAATCAGCTCACCTGTTGTCTCACTCACTGGCCAACTAGTTA
>NW_007148785.1:0-705 GCF_000164805.1 Carlito syrichta | reverse complement strand
CATTCTCCAGCAGACAAGTTAAGGCAGCTCACCCATCAGCTCACTCGTCAGCTGACTTGTTAAGTCGGCTCACTGGCTGGCTCACTCGCCAGTCAACTACTTAAGTCTTCAGACCAGTATGCTCACTCTGCATGCCTACTAACATCAGCTTACCAGTCAGCTCACTCACTGGCCGACTAGTTAAGTCAGCTGACCAATCGCCTCACTCTCTGGCCTGCTAGTGAAGTCAGCTCACCTATCAGTTAACTTGCAGGCAGGCTAGTTAAATCAGCTCACCTGTTGTCTCACTCACTGGCCAACTAGTTAAGTCAGCTAATCTGTCATCCGACTAGACAGCCAACTAGTTGTCAGCTAATCAATCAGCCCAATTTTCAGGCAACTTAAAAGCCGACAAGTTAGTTCAGCTAAATAGTTGGCCGACTAGTTAGATCTGCAAACAAGCCAGCCAACTAGTTAACCGAGCAAACTAATGGGCCAAATCCTCAGTCAATTAGTTAACCCAGCTAGCTATTCGGCCGACTAGTCTGCCAATTTGTTAAACCAGTTAACAAGTCAGCTGAGTAATCAGCCAACGTGTTATACCAGCTAAATAGTCGACCAAAAATCAGCTGACATGTTTGGTCACCTAGCTATCTCGTAATACAACTAGTTAATTCAGAAAGTTAACTTATTTACCAACTATTTAAAACAGTTATCTAACTCATT
>NW_007148784.1:0-700 GCF_000164805.1 Carlito syrichta | reverse complement strand
CTCCAGCAGACAAGTTAAGGCAGCTCACCCATCAGCTCACTCGTCAGCTGACTTGTTAAGTCGGCTCACTGGCTGACTCACTTACCAGCCAACTACTTAAGTCTTCAGACCAGTATGCTCACTCTGCATGCCTACTAACGTCAGCTTACCAGTCAGCTCACTCACTGGCCGACTAGTTAAGTCAGCTGACCAATCGCCTCACTCTCTGGCCTGCTAGTGAAGTCAGCTCACCTATCAGTTAACTTGCAGGCAGGCTAGTTAAATCAGCTCACCTGTTGTCTCACTCACTGGACACCTAGTTAAGTCAACTAATCTGTCATCCGACTAGACAGCCAACTAGTTGTCAACTAATCAATCAGCCCAATTTTCAGACAACTTAAAAGCCGACAAGTTAGTTCAGCTAAATAGTTGGCCGACTAGTTAGATCTGCAAACAAGCCAGCCAACTAGTTAACCGAGCAAACTAATGGGCCAAATCTTCAGTCAATTAGTTAACCCAGCTAGCTATTCGGCCGACTAGTCTGCCAATTTGTTAAACCAGCTAACAAGTCAGCTGAGTAATCAGCCAACATGTTATACCAGCTAAATAGTCGACCAAAAATCAGCTGACATGTTTGGTCACCTAGGTATCTCGTTATACAACTAGTCAATTCAGAAGTTAACTTATTTACCAACTATTAAAACAGTTATCTAACTCATTA
>NW_007148783.1:0-760 GCF_000164805.1 Carlito syrichta | reverse complement strand
GGTAGTTAAGTCAGTTAGGAAGCTAGGTAAGTCAGCCAGTAAATCAGCTAGATGAGTACTTAAGTCAGCTAGTTAAGTTGGTTAAATAACTAAGCTTTCTATTTTAATCAACTAGTTAAGTCAGCTAGCTAGCTAGGTACCTAATGGGTTAAGCCAGCTGATTGAGTCAGCTAACTTGCTAGTTAGCAAACTGGTTGAGTCAGCTGGTTGACTAGGCTAGCTAGCTAGTTAGCTAATGAATTAAGATAGCCCAATGTGTCGTCTAGCTAGCTAGTTAACTAACGAGTTAAGTCAGCTGCTTGTGTCAACTAGTTAAGTGAGATGATTAAGTCACCTAGCTAGCACGTTAGATAACTAATAAGCAAACTAGTTAGCTGTTTAATCAGCTGACTGCTAGGCACCTAACTTTTTAAGTCAGCTAGTTACCTAGATAGCTAGCTATTTAGCTAACTATTTAAGTCAGCTACTAGCTAGGTAGCTAGCTATATATGTCAGCTAATTACGTCAGCTAGCTAGCTTGTTAAGTCAGCTAGTTAAGTCAGTTGGCTAACTAGATAGCTAGCTATGTAGCTAGCCAGTTGAGCCACCTAGTTAAACCAGCTGGCTAGTTGGTAGCTAGCTGTTTAAGTCAGCTAGTTAAGTCAGCTTTCTTGCTAATTATTTCAGCGTGTTAAGTCAGCTGGCTAGCCAGCTGCATAGCTGGGTAGTTAGCTAGATTTGTCAGCTGGCTAGTCATTTAGATATATAGTTAAGTAATAAA
>NW_007148782.1:0-1244 GCF_000164805.1 Carlito syrichta | reverse complement strand
TCACCTAGTTAAGTCAGCTCACTAGTCAGTTGGCTAGCTAGGTAACTTGCTAGTTAAGTCAGCTGGCTAGACAGCTGGCTAGCTAAATAAGTCACCTAGTTAATTTAGCTACAGAGCCAGCTGGATAGCTCGTGGTGACCGAGTTAAGTCACTTTACTAGCCAGCTGACTAGCTAATTAAGTCAGCTAGTTTAGTCAGTTGACTATCCTGGTGGCTATAGAGGTAAAGAGCTGGTTAATTCAGCAGGCTAGCCAGCTGGATAGCTAGCTGAATCAGCTACTTTAGTCACCTGGCTGGCCAGATGCCTAGCTTGTCAATCAACTAGTTAATTCAGCTGATTAACCAACTGGCTAGCTAGTTAAGTCAGCTTCGTAAGTCAGCTAGCCAGTTTGCTAGCTATTTAAAAGCTACTTAAGTCAGAAGGCTAGACAGCTGGCTAGCTACTTATTACAGCTACTTAATTCAGATGGATAGCTACATAGCTAGCTAGTTAAGTCAGTTAGTTATGTCAGCTAGCTAGCTAGTTAAGTTACCTAGTTAAGTCGGCTAGCTAACTAGATAGGTTGCTAGGCAGTTAGCTCGTTATTTCTGCTAGTAAGGTCATCTGGCTAGCTAGGTAGCTAGCTAGATAACTCAGCTAGTTAAGTCACTTGGCTAGCTTGTTAAGTCAGCATGTTAAGTCAGGGGGCTAGCCAGCTGCCTAGCTGGGTAGCTAGCTAGTTAAGTCAGCTGGCTAGCTAGTAAATTCACATAGTTAAGTCAGCTCGCTAGTCAGCTGGTTAGCATGGTAGCTAGATAGTTAATTCAGCTTGCAAACCAAGGGTATACATAGGTACTAGGTAGTTAAGTCAGCTGGCAAGAAACCTGGCTTGCTACTTATGACAGCTAGTTAAGTCATTTGGCTAGCCAGCTGGCTAACGAGTTCTGTAAGCTATTTGAGACAGATGGCTAGACAGCTGGATAACTGGTTAAGTCAGCTAGTTAATTCAAGTTTCTAGACACCTGGCTAGCTAGATAGATCGCTAGTTACATCACCTGGATGGCCAGCTGACTAGCTTGTTAGGTCAACTAGTTAAGTCAGCTGGCTAGTCACCTGTCTAAGTAGGTTGCTAACTAATTAAGTCATCAGGCTAACCAGCTGGCTAGCTAGTTAAGTCAACAAATTATGCTAACTGGATAGCCAGCTGGCTAGCTAGATGGCTAGCTAGTTAAGCCAGCTGGCTAGCCAGATGGTTATCTAATTA
>NW_007148781.1:0-810 GCF_000164805.1 Carlito syrichta | reverse complement strand
CTAGTCGGCCATCTAGTTATGCCAGCTAACAAGTCGGCCAAGTAGTCAGCCAACATGTTAAACCTACTAACTAGTCGGCTGAATCATCAGCAAACAAATTAAGTCAGCTAGCTACCTTGTCAAAAAGCTAGTTAACTCAGTTTTTAACTCGATTACCAACAAGTTAAAACAGTTATCTAACTCATAATCCACCTCATCAAGTCAGCTAGCTGTCTCGTTAGCCAACTTTTTAAGTCAGCAAGCTAACTCACCTACCTAACTAGCTAAGTCAACTATATAATGCAACTAGCTCACTAGTTAGCTAACTATATAATTCAGCTACTTGAGTTTGCTACCTAACTAGTTAGCCAATTAGTTAAGTCAGCTAGTTATTCAGCTAGCTATATAGTTAGCTAAATATTTATTTCAGGTAGTTAAGTCAGTTAGCTAACTAGTAAAGTCAGTCATTTAAGTCAGCTAGCTAAGTAGTTAACTAGCTAAGACAGCTATTTAAGTAAGCTTTCGAATTAAGTCAGCTGGTTAAGAGAGCTAGCAATCTAGTTAACTAACAGGTTAAGGCAGCAGGTTGAGTCAGGTAGTTAGCTAGTTACCGAACGTGTTAAGTCAGCTGGTTGAGTCAGTTAGTATACTAGTTAGCAAACGAGTTAAGTCAGCTGATTGAGTAGGCTAGCTAGCCAGTTAGCTAACAAGTTAAGTCAGCTGGATGAGTCAGCAGGCTAGCTAGTTAGCTACGAGTTAAGCAGTGGTTGAATCAGCTAGCTAGCTCGTTAGCTAAAGAGTTAAGTCAGATGATTTAGTCAGCTAGTTAGC
>NW_007148780.1:0-824 GCF_000164805.1 Carlito syrichta | reverse complement strand
ACTCGTCAACAAGCTAGTTAAGTCAGCTTTTTAACTCGATTACCAACAAGTTAAAACAGTTATCTAACTCGTAATCCACCTCATCAAGTCAGCTAGCTGTCTCGTTAGCCAACTTTTTAAGTCAGCAAGCTAACTCACCTAGCTAACTAGCTAAGTCAGCTATATAATGCAACTAGCTCACTAGTTAGCTAACTATATAATTCAGCTACTTGAGTTTGCTACCTAACTAGTTAGCCAATTAGTTAAGTCAGCTAGTTATTCAACTAGCTATATAGTTAGCTAAATATTTATTTCAGGTAGTTAAGTCAGTTAGCTAACTAGTAAAGTCAGTCATTTAAGTCAGCTAGGTAAGTAGTTAACTAGCTAAGACAGCTATTTAAGTAAGCTTTCTAATTAAGTCAGCTGGTTAAGAGAGCTAGCAATCTAGTTAACTAACAGGTTAAGGCAGCAGGTTGAGTCAGGTAGTTAGCTAGTTACCTAACATGTTAAGTCAGCTGGTTGAGTCAGTTAGTATACTAGTTAGCAAACGAGTTAAGTCAGCTGATTGAGTAGGCTAGCTAGCCAGTTAGCTAACAAGTTAAGTCAGCTGGATGAGTCAGCAGGCTAGCTAGTTAGCTAACGAGTTAAGCAGGTGGTTGAATCAGTTAGCTAGCTCGTTAGCTAAAGAGTTAAGTCAGATGATTAAGTCAGCTAGCTAGCACGTTAGATAACGAGTAAGCTAACTAGTTATATAGCTGGTTAAGAGAGCTGACTATCTATGCAACTATTTAGTCAGCTTGTAGCTAGGTAGGTAGCTGGGTTAGCTAACTATTTAAGCCAGCTGG
>NW_007148779.1:0-792 GCF_000164805.1 Carlito syrichta | reverse complement strand
CCAACTTTTTAAGTCAGCAAGCTAACTCCCCTAGCTAACTAGCTAAGTCAGCTATATAATGCAACTAGCTCACTAGTTAGCTAACTATATAATTCAGCTACTTGAGTTTGCTACCTAACTAGTTAGCCAATTAGTTAAATCAGCTAGTTATTCAGCTAGCTATATAGTTAGCTAAATATTTATTTCAGGTAGTTAAGTCAGATAGCTAACTAGTAAAGTCAGTCATTTAAGTCAGCTAGCTAAGTAGTTAACTAGCTAAGACAGCTATTTAAGTAAGCTTTCTAATTAAGTCAGCTGGTTAAGAGAGCTAGCAATCTAGTTAACTAACAGGTTAAGGCAGCAGGTTGAGTCAGGTAGTTAGCTAGTTACCTAACGTGTTAAGTCAGCTGGTTGAGTCAGTTAGTATGCTAGTTAGCAAAAGAGTTAAGTCAGCTGGTTGAGTAGGCTAGCTAGCCAGTTAGCTAACAAGTTAAGTCAGCTGGATGAGTCAGCAGGCTAGCTAGTTAGCTAACGAGTTAAGCAGGTGGTTGAATCAGCTAGCTAGCTCGTTAGCTAAAGAATTAAGTCAGATGATTAAGTCAGCTAGCTAGCACGTTAGATAACGAGTAAGCTAACTAGTTATATAGCTGGTTAAGAGAGCTGACTATCTATGCAATTATTTAAGTCAGCTTGTTAGCTAGGTAGTTAGCTGGTTAGCTAACTATTTAAGCCAGCTGGCTAGTTAGATATCTAGTGTGTTAACTATTTAATTCAGCTAGCTAGCTAGGTAGCTTACTAGTTAAGTCAGCTAGG
>NW_007148778.1:0-3603 GCF_000164805.1 Carlito syrichta | reverse complement strand
TTAAGTCAGCTGGCTAGTCAGCTGGCTAGCTATTTAAATCACCTAGATAAGTCAGCTGGCTGGCCAGCAGGTTAGCTAGGTAGTTAAGTAGTGAAGTCAGCTTTGCAAGGCCGGGGGCTATATGCGTAGGTAGCTAGTGAAGTAGGTTATTTAGCTAGTCATCAGACGTGTAGCTATGCCAGCTAGTTAAGTTAGTGGCTTTCCAGCTCTCTAGCTAGGTAGCCTACTCTGCAGGCTAACCAGTTGGCTACTTCGTTAAGTCAGCTTTTAATGTCAGCTGGTTAGCCTGCTGGCTATCTAGATAGCAAGGCAATTAAGTCAGCTGGCTAGCCATATGGATTGCTAGTTAAATCAGGTGGCTAGACAGCTTGCTAGCTAGGTATCTATCTAGTTATGTCAGCTGTCAAGTCAGCTGGCTAAATAGTTAAGTCACTTAGTTAAGCCAGCTGACTAACCAGCTGGCTACCTAGGTAACTTGCTAGTTAAGTCACCCGACTAGCCAGTTGGCTAGATCGGTAGCTTGCTAGTTAAGTCAGCTAGCTAGAAAACTGGCTAGCCTGATAAGTCACCTAGTTAATTAGGCTGGGTTGCTAGCTAGGTAGCTATGTAGAAAGTTAGTTAATTCAAATGTCTAGAGAGCAGTCCAGCTTGTTAAGACAGCTAGTTAAGTATGATGGCTAGCCAACTGGCTAGCTAGGTGGTGACCTAGTTAAGTCAATTGGCCAGTCAGCTGGCTAGCTAATTAAGTCAGATAGTTATGTTAGCTGGCTATCCTGATGGCTAGATAGATATAGAGGTAATTAAATCAGCTGGATAGCCAGCTGGATATCTAGTTATTCCACTAACTTAGTCATCTGGCTGGCCAGCTATCTAGCTTGTTAATCAACTAGTTAACTCAACTTGCTAATCAGCTGGCTAGCTAGTTAAGTCACCTCGTTAAGTCAGTTGGCTAACCAGCTCGCTAGTTAGCTAAAAAGCTAGTTAAGTCAGATGTCTAGACAGCTGTATAGCTAGTTATTTCTGCTAGTTAAGTCAGTTGACTTGCTTGGAAGCTAGCAAGTTAAGTCAGCTAGTTATATCAGCTAGCTAGCTAGTGAAGTCAGCTAGTTAAGTTGGCTAGTTAGCTAGCTATGTAGCTAGCTAATTATTTCAGCTAGTAAAGTCAGCTGACTATTTATGTAGCTAGCTAGTTAAGTCAGCTGGCTAGCCCCCTGCTTAGCTTGGTAGCTAGCTAATTAAGGCATCTGGCTAGCCAGCTGACTAGCTAGTTAAGATACCTAGTAAAGTCAGCTTGCAATCCAGCTGGTTAGCTAGGCTGTTAAGTAGTTAAGTCAGCTGGCAAGGCAGCGGGCTACATAGGTAGTTAGCTAGTTTAGTCAGCTGGCTAGTCACCTGGCTAGCTAGTGATGTCAGCTAGTTTAGTCAGCTGGCTAGCCAGCTGCCTAACTAGTTTAATCAGCTATTTGAGTCCCTCGGCTAGCCAGTTGACTAGCTGGTTAAGTCAGCTAGTTAATTCAAGTGGCTAGCCAACTGTCTAGCTAGGTAGCTTGCTAGTTAGTTCAGATGGCTAGTCAGTTGGCTAGTTGGATAAGTCAGCTAGTTAAGTCAGTTGGCAAGCCACCTGGCTAAGTAAGCAGCAGGCTAATTAAGTCTGCTGGCTAGCCTGCGTCTAGCTAATTAACTCAGCAAGTTATGCGTGCTGGCTAGCCGGCTGGCTAGCTTGGTGGCTAGCTAGATAAGCCTGGAGGAAAGCCAGATGTCTAACTAGTTAAGTCAGCTAGTTAAGCCACCTGGTTAACCAGTTGGCTAGCTAGGTGGCTGGCTAGTTAAACCAGCTGGTTAGCAGGCCGGTTACATAGGAGGCCAGCTAGTTAAGCCAGCTGGCTTGCTGGCTGACAAGCAGGGCTGGTTGCTAGTTAAGCCAGTGGCTATCCTACTGTCCAGCCATCTGGCTGGCTATTGAAGCCAGCTGATTAGGCAGCTGACCAGGCCCCTAGCTAGCTAGCTGCCTAGCCAACTAACTAGCCAGGTAGCTAAAAAGTTAAGCCTCTGACTATCCATCTAGCCAACCAGGTAGCTAACTAGTTAATTCAGTTGGCTACCCAGATTGTCAGAGAAGTATCTAGTCAGCTAGGTAAGTCAGCTAGCTAGTCAATTCGTTAGTTAAGTCAGCTAGCAAGTCAGCTAGCTATTCAGCTAGCTAGTTGAGTCAGCTGGGTAGTCAAGTTGCTAGTCTGCTAGCTAGTTAAGTCATCTAGCGAGTCAGGTAGCTAGTAAGCTAGATAGTTAAGTCAGCTGGACAGTTAACTATCCAGTTAACTAGCTAGTTAAGTCAGCTAACTAGACAGCTAAATAACTTGTTTGCTAGCCAGTTATGTCGGCTAGATAGCCAGTTAGCTAGTCAGCTAGCTCGTTGTCATCCAACAAATCAGCTAGTTACTAAGTAAACTAGTTGGCTAGCAAGTCAGCTAGCTCGTCAGCTAACTAGTGGGCTCACTCTCTTTCAATCAGGTCACCTAACTAGCAGGCTCGCTCACCTGCCAACTGGTCAGCAAACTAGTCAACTCATTCACCAACCAACCTGTCAACTAACTTGTCAGTTCCCTCAAAGGCCAACAAGTCAGCTAACTAGTCAGTTTGCTCACCAACCGAATAGTTAAGTCAGCTCATCGGTCAGCTCACTCGCTGGCCGACTAGTTAAGGCAGCTCACCTGTTGGCTCACTAGCCACCTAATTAAGTTGGCTCACTGGTTGGCTCAATAGCCAGTCCACTAGTTAAATGTTATGACCAGCCGGGTCACTCGCCAGCCAATAAAGTCAGCAGACCAGTCAGCTCACTTGACAGACGCCTAGTTAAGTCAGCTAATCAATCGGCAGACTAGTCGGCCAACTTGTAAGCTGAACAGCTAGTTCAGCTAACTAGTCGACAGACTGGTTGGGCCAACTAACTAGCTGGCCAACTAGTCATCTTACTAGTTATGTCAACAAAGCAGCCAGCCAACTAGTTAATCTACCTAACTTGTTGGCCAACACGTAAGTCAATTAGTTGACCCAGCTAACTAGTCGGCCAACTAGTCTGCCATCTTGCTAATCCAGCTAACAAGTTGGCCTAGTAGTCAGTCAGCGTGTTAAACCAGCTAAGTAGTTGGTCAACTCGTCATCCAACATGTAAAGTCACCTAGCTAACTCATTAAACAAATAGTTGTCAGCTAGTTAACTCGATTACCAACTATTTAAAACAGTTAGCTAACTCATTACCCAACTCATTAAGTCAGCTAGCTATCTCGTTAGCTAACTAGTTAAGTTAGCTTGATAAGTCAGCTAGCTAACCAGCTAGTTCGCTAAGTCTGACTTAACTAGCTAGCTGCCCAGCTAGGCAGTTGGCAGCCAGCTGACTTAGCTCACTTTCTTAACTTGCTAGCAAGCTTACTTAACTAGACAACTTAACCAGCTAGCAACCTACCAAACAGCTGGCTTAACTAGCTGGCTTAAATACCTAGCTACCTAGCTAGCTATCTAGCTACCCAGCTGACATAACTAGCTGAATTAAGTAGCTAGCTAGTTGACATAACTAGTTGACTTACGTGTTGGCCGTGCTAGCTT
>NW_007148777.1:0-768 GCF_000164805.1 Carlito syrichta | reverse complement strand
CCCAGCTCACTTGACTAGCTAGATACATACCTAGCCAGCAGGTTAGGCAGCTGA
This sequence comes from Carlito syrichta, assembly GCF_000164805.1. Lineage (NCBI taxonomy): Eukaryota > Metazoa > Chordata > Mammalia > Primates > Tarsiidae > Carlito > Carlito syrichta. The sequence goes on along the minus strand of NW_007148777.1, from coordinate 714 downwards.
CTTATCTAGCAAAGCTGAACAGTTAGCCAGTTGGCTAGCAAGCTGACATGCCTAGCTATCTACCTACCAAGCCAGCTGGCTAGACAGCTGACTAAATTAGCTGACTTAAACAGCTAGCCAGTTGGCTAGTCAGCTGACTTAACTCGCTGACATCACTAGCTAGCCAAGTAGCTATCTAGCTGAATTACCTAGCTAGCTACTTACCATGTCAGTTGGCTAGCCAGGTCTCTTAACTAGCTGAACTAACCAGCTAGCCAACTGGCTAACCAACTAACTCTACGAGCTCACTACCTAGCTAACCAACTGGCTAGCAAGCTGATTTAACCAGCTGAGTTAATTAGCTAGATACCTTGCTGGCCAGCTGTCTTAAATCATTAGCTAACTAGCTAGCTACATAGCTAGCCAGCTGACTTAAAAAGTTATCTAACCAGCTAGCTACCTGGCTAACAAGCTGACTTAAATAGTCAGTGGCCTAGCTATCTTGCTGACTTAACCAGGTAGCTAACTAGTAAGCTTACTCATTATATAACGAGCTTGCTAAGTAACTTAATCATCTGACTTAACTCGTTAGCTAAAGAGCTTGCTAGGTGACTCAACCAGCTGACTTAACTCGTTAGCTAACTAGCTAGCTAGCCTACACAACCACCTGACTCAACCCGTTTTTAACTAACTAACTAGCCGACTCCACCAGCTGACTTAACCCATTAGTTAACT
>NW_007148776.1:0-666 GCF_000164805.1 Carlito syrichta | reverse complement strand
CTGACTTAACCAGCTAGCCAGTTGGCTAGTCAGCTGACTTAACTCGCTGACATCACTAGCTAGCCAAGTAGCTATCTAGCTGAATTACCTAGCTAGCTACTTACCGTGTCAGTTGGCTAGCCAGGTCTCTTAACTAGCTGAACTAACCAGCTAGCCAACTGGCTAACCAACTAACTCTACGAGCTCACTACCTAGCTAGCCCACTGGCTACCACGCTGATTTAGCCAGCTGAGTTAATTAGCTAGATACCTTGCTGGCCAGCTGTCTTAAATCATTAGCTAACTAGCTAGCTACATAGCTAGCCAGCTGACTTAAAAAGTTATCTAACCAGCTAGCTACCTGGCTAACAAGCTGACTTAAATAGTCAGTGGCCTAGCTATCTGGCTGACTTAACCAGGTAACTAACTAGTAAGCTTACTCATTATATAACGAGCTTGCTAACTAACTTAATCATCTGACTTAACTCGTTAGCTAAAGAGCTTGCTAGGTGACTCATCCAGCTGACTTAACTCGCTAGCTAACTAGCTAGCTAGCCTACACAACCACCTGACTCAACCCGTTTTTAACTAACTAACTAGCCGACTCCACCAGCTGACTTAACCCGTTAGTTAACTAGCTAACTGACTTAATCTGTTAGCTAACTAGCTAGCTAGCTGTCATAACCAA
>NW_007148775.1:0-748 GCF_000164805.1 Carlito syrichta | reverse complement strand
CAAGTATTTAGCTAGCTGACTTAACTGCCTGAATTAAATAGCTATATAACTGTTTAACTAGTTGAATAAATAGCTCACTTAACTAATTAGCTAACAAGTTAGGTAGCAAATTTAAGGAGGTGACAAATAGTTAGCCAGAGCCTGACTCAGTGGCTCAGCCTGTAATCCTGTGCCTTTGGGAGGCTGAGGTGAGTGGATTGCCTGAGACCATGGCTTTGAGACCTGCCTGGGCAGCGAGACCTCATCTCTACAATAAATAAAAAAATCAGTCGGGTGTGGTAGCGCATGCCTGTAATTCTGGCTACTTGGAAGGCTGATACATTAGGATCACCAGAGCCTAGCAGGTTAAGGCTGCAGTGGCTGGGAGCAGCCACTACACTCCAGTCTGGGCGACAGAGTGAGACTCTAACTAAAAAAAAAAATAGCTAACAAGTGAGCTAGGGGTCTTAACTAGGTGACTTAGCTAGCTAGATAGTTAGCTAGCTGACTTAGCTAGCTGACTTAACTAGTTGGATAACGAGATAGCTAGCTGACTTAACGAGTTTGTTAATGAGTTAGATACCTATGTTAACTAGTTGGTAAAGGAGATAACTAGCTAAATTAACTAGTTGGTTAACAAGTTTGCTAGGTGAATTTACTTGTTGGCTGACGAGTAGGCAGATTACTTAGCTTGTTTAGCACATTGGGTGACTACACAGCTGACTTGTTATCTGGCGTAGCAAGTCGACCTACTAGTCAGACAAATAGT
>NW_007148774.1:0-782 GCF_000164805.1 Carlito syrichta | reverse complement strand
CAATAGTTAGCTAGAGCCTGGCTCAGTGGCTCAGCCTGTAATCCTGTTCCTTTGGGAGGCTGAGGTGAGTGGATTGCCTGAGACCATGGCTTTGAGACCTGCCTGGGCAGCAAGACCTCATCTCTACAATAAATTAAAAAATCAGCCGGGTGTGGTAGTGCATGCCTGTAATTCTGGCTACTTGGAAGGCTGATACATTAGGATCACCAGAGCCTAGCAGATTAAGGCTGCAGTGGCTGGGAGCAGCCACTACACTCCAGTCTGGGTGACAGAGTGAGACTCTAACTCAAAAAAAATAGCTAACAAGTGAGCTAGGGGTCTTAACTAGGTGACTTAGCTAGCTAGATAGCTAGCTGACTTAGCTAGCTGACTTAACTAGTTGGATAATGAGATAGCTAGCTGACTTAACGAGTTTGTTAATGAGTTAGATACCTATGTTAACTAGTTGGTAGACGAGATAACTAGCTAAATTAACTAGTTGGTTAACGAGTTTGCTAGGTGAATTTACTTGTTGGCTGACGAGTAGGCAGATTACTTAGCTTGTTTAGCACATTGGGTGACTACACAGCTGACTTGTTATCTGGCGTAGCAAGTCAACCGACTAGTCAGACAACTAGTTAACTATGTCAACTAGTTGACTGACGACTTGGCCCACTAGCTAGCAAGTTAAATAGTTGCAAACTGGCTTGCTGAACTAGATAGTTGGCTGAACAGTTGGCCGACTAGTTAGCTGACCTAATTGGTCGGCCAACTAGTTAGCTGAGCTCATTTTTCACCTGACA
>NW_007148773.1:0-798 GCF_000164805.1 Carlito syrichta | reverse complement strand
TTGAGACCTGCCTGGGCAGCAAAGACCTCATCTCTACAATAAAATAAAAAAATCAGCCGGGTGTGGTAGTGCATGCCTGTAATTCTGGCTACTTGGAAGGCTGATGCATTAGGATCACCAGAGCCTAGCAGGTTAAGGCTGCAGTGGCTGGGAGCAGCCACTACACTCCAGTCTGGGTGACAGAGTGAGACTCTAACTCAAAAAAAATAGCTAACAAGTGAGCTAGGGGTCTTAACTAGGTGACTTAGCTAGCTAGATAGTTAGCTAGCTGACTTAGCTAGCTGACTTAACTAGTTGGATAATGAGATAGCTAGCTGACTTAACGAGTTTGTTAATGAGTTAGATACCTATGTTAACTAGTTGGTAGACGAGATAACTAGCTAAATTAACTAGTTGGTTAACGAGTCTGCTAGGTGAATTTACTTGTTGGCTGACGAGTAGGCAGATTACTTAGCTTGTTTAGCACATTGGGTGACTACACAGCTGACTTGTTATCTGGCGTAGCAAGTCGACCGACTAGTCAGACAACTAGTTAACTATGTCAACTAGTTGACTGACGACTTGGCCCACTAGCTAGCAAAGTTAAATAGTTGCAAACTGGCTTGCTGAACTAAATAGTTGGCTGAACATTTGGCCGACTAGTTAGCTGACCTAATTGGTCGGCCAACTAGTTAGCTGAGCTCATTTTTCACCTGACAAGTTGGTTGACTAGTAGGACGATTGGTTAGCTGACTTAACTAGTTGGCCGGCTTGTCAGCTGACCAGTGAGCTGACTTAACTTGTCGGCTAGTGAGTGAT
>NW_007148772.1:0-793 GCF_000164805.1 Carlito syrichta | reverse complement strand
CAGCTGCCCAGCCAGCTGGCTAGCTAGTTAAGTCAGCTAGTTAAGTCAGTTGGCTAGCTAGTTAAGTAAGTTAAATAAGTCAGCTGGCTACCAAGCTGCCTAACAGGGTAGCTAGTTATTTAAGTCAGCTGGGTAGCCAGCTGGCTAGCAAGTTAAGGCACCTGGTTAAGTCAGCTCGCTGGCCAGCAGGTTAGCTAGGTAGTGAGGTAGTTAAGTCAACTGGCAAGCCAGCAGGCTATGTAGGTAGGTAGATAGTTAAGTCAGCTGGCTAGCCATCAGGGTCTCAAGTTACATCAGCTAGTTAAGTCAGCTGGCTCTCCAGCTTTCTAGCTAGGGTGCTAGCTAGTTAAGTCTACTGGCTAGCCATCTAATTACTTGGTTAAGTCAGCTAGTTAACTCAGCTGGCTAGGCTACTGGCTAGCTAGGTAGCTAGGCAATTAAGTCAGCTGACTAGCCAGCTGGTCAGCTAGGTAAGTAAGCTAATTTAGTCATCCGGCTAACCAGCTGACTGCTAATTAAGTGTGCTAGTTAAGTCAGTGGTCTAGCCACCTGGCTAACTAGTTAAAAAGTTTGTTGTGTCAGATGGGTAGTCAGTTGGCTTGCTAGTAATTTCAGCTAGTTGTCAGCTGGCTAGCTAGGTAGCTAGCTTGTTAAGTCAGCTTGATGTGTCAGCTAGCTCCCAAGTTAAGTCAGCTAGTTAATTGTTCTAGCTATATCGATACCTAGCTAGGTAGCTAACTTGTTAAATCAGCTAGTTATGTCAGCTGGTTACCTAGGTAGCTAGCTAGTTATG
>NW_007148771.1:0-801 GCF_000164805.1 Carlito syrichta | reverse complement strand
AGTCAGCTGGGTAGCCAGCTGGCTAGCAAGTTAAGGCACCTGGTTAAGTCAGCTCGCTGGCCAGCAGGTTAGCTAGGTAGTGAGGTAGTTAAGTCAACTGGCAAGCCAGCAGGCTATGTAGGTAGGTAGATAGTTAAGTCAGCTGGCTAGCCATCAGGGTCTCAAGTTACATCAGTTAGTTAAGTCAGCTGGCTCTCCAGCTTTCTAGCTAGGGTGCTAGCTAGTTAAGTCTACTGGCTAGCCATCTAATTACTTTGTTAAGTCAGCTAGTTAACTCAGCTGGCTAGGCTACTGGCTAGCTAGGTAGCTAGGCAATTAAGTCAGCTGACTAGCCAGCTGGTCAGCTAGGTAAGTAAGCTAATTTAGTCATCCGGCTAACCAGCTGACTGCTAATTAAGTGTGCTAGTTAAGTCAGTGGTCTAGCCAACTGGCTAACTAGTTAAAAAGCTTGTTGTGTCAGATGGGTAGTCAGTTGGCTTGCTAGTAATTTCAGCTAGTTATCAGCTAGCTAGCTAGGTAGCTAGCTTGTTAAGTCAGCTTGATGTGTCAGCTAGGTCCCAAGTTAAGTCAGCTAGTTAATTGATCTAGCTATATCATACCTAGCTAGGTAGCTAACTTGTTAAATCAGCTAGTTATGTCAGCTGGTTACCTAGGTAGCTAGCTAGTTATGTCAGCTAGTTAAATCAGCTGGCTAGCTAGTTAAGCCAATTATCTTAGTCAGCTGACTAGCCAGCTGCCAAGCACTAAAACTAGCATTATGTCAGTTGGCTAGACAGCTCTCTAGCTACTTAGGTCCCCTAT
>NW_007148770.1:0-678 GCF_000164805.1 Carlito syrichta | reverse complement strand
TGACTAGCCAGCTGGCTAGCTAATTAAGTCTGCTAGTTAAGTCAGCTGGCTAGACAGCTAGGTAGCTAGGTAGAGAGCTAGTTAAGTCAGCTGCCTAACTAGTTAAATCAGCTAGTTGAGTCAGCTGACTAGCCAGCTAGCTAGCTGGTTAAGTCAACTAGTTAAGTCGTCTGGCTAGCCAGCTGGTTAAATCTACTAATTAATTAGTTAAGCCCGCTAGTTAATTCAGTTGACTTCCCAGCTGACTTGCTAGGTAGCTAGCTAGTTAAGTCACCAGGCTACCCAGTTGGCTACCTGGTTAAGACAGTTAGTTAATTCAGCTGGCCAGAGAGCTGGCTAGTTAGTTAAGTCAGCTGGGTAAGCCAGCTGGCCGGCCAGCTGACAAGCGTGTTAGGTCAGTTAAAGTCAGCTTTCCAGCCATCTTGCTATCTAGGTAGCTAGCTAGTTAAGTTAGCTAGTTGTCAGCTGACTAGCTAGGTAGTTAGCTCGTTAAGTCAACTAGTTGAGTCAACTGTCTAGCTAGTTAAGTCAATTAGTCAAATCAGCAGGTTGGCAAACTGACTAGCATGGTATCTAGTTAGTTAAGTCAGCTGGCTAACCAGCTGGCTAGCTAGTTATGCCACCTAGTTAAGTCAGCTCTCTGGCCAGCAAGTTTTCTAGGTAGTTTGGTAGTTAATT
>NW_007148769.1:0-1086 GCF_000164805.1 Carlito syrichta | reverse complement strand
TCTCAGGGTCGGTGTGTGTCAGAGCCAGGATGGAAACCCTTGGCCATTTCATGACATCGCCTATGAGGAGACAGTATAGGTAGGACCCAAGTCATTCTGCCACAGCAAGTTCCCCTGGTTGCTTTCCCCTGACTTATAGGTAGGCTGTCATTCTTTCATCCGACTCTGGAGCCTAGGGACTTCTCATTTACTCTGTGGCAAATGGGACCCCTACACGTCGTCTCACATTTTATCTGAACCCTAGATTTCTGGTCTTTTGGGACCAGAAAATATGTTTTTGCACCTCCGTAAGAGGGAGCAATAATTGCTGTGTGCAATACTCTACCACTTCCTAAGCAAGGTGGATTCTGAGTACCATCCCCCCAGACCCTACATTGAAAAATTACCTGTTTGGATGTGAGGATCTAAATGGGGCTCGGAGTTGCTCCATCTCTTGTACCGTGTGCAGTAATAGCAGGATAAGGCAGCAACCAGGCAGCTCCTGGACTTCTGAATGAGATGTGGTGACTGTCGCGGTGATGGAGCTTTTTGTAGAGCAAGAAAGAGCTGCGCTTTCTTTGCCTCTTGATAAACTTTTAAAGGCAGGCCAGAAGTGTTTGCAGATGCTGTGTCCTTTTTCATAGGGGGCCGTGACATCCGTTCATTTCTCCATATGCCAATAAACCGTTCCAAATGACTTTAGTATTTGAATTTAGTTGAATTTTTCTATAGGGCCATAAGACAAGTATGTTATTTTTTTCAAAAAATTTGAACGCTTGCTTTGGTACCAGTGATTTCATCTGGGATCCCACGGGAAGTCTGTGTTCCACATTTGGGAAACCCTTCCTTCCTAACATAAGCTTTTTTCATGTTAAACACGAAAGAAAGACATGTTTATATATACTACCATAAGTTGCTATGAAAATGTCAGGGTGACACTGATGTTAACACATACATCAGTTCTTCCGCATTCAACACTTTCAGAATTACGATAAGAGCAAAAGGACACTGACCTCAGAACCTGAATCCCCTATCTGCTTCCCACCAGAGCCAGATATCGTAAATGATATGAATACTCTGACTCACTTTTCTAAAGAATTAAATGAG
>NW_007148768.1:0-801 GCF_000164805.1 Carlito syrichta | reverse complement strand
GATCAAACAGCTGACTCAACCCATTTGCTAACTAGCTAGCTAGCCAACCCAACCCAGCTGACAACCCGTTAGTTAACTAGCCTACTACCTGATGCAACCTGCAGACTTAAACCTTTAGCTAACTAGTTAGCTACCTGTCTTAACCAACTGACTAAATTAGAAGCTGTCTTAACTAGCTGACAGCTAGCTGACTTAACTACTTAGCTAGCTGACTTTACTGGCTGACTTAACTAGTTAGCTAGCTGACTTAGTTACATGAATTAAATATTTAGCTAACTATTTAACTAGCTGAATAATGAGGTGACTTAATTAATTAGCTAACTATTTAGGTAGCAGACTTAAGTAGCTGACTTAAATAATTAGCTAACCAGTGAGCTACGAGACTTAGCTAGCTTAGTTAGCTAGCTAGCTAGTTAGATAGCTCACTTAGCTAGCTGACTTAGCTAGTTGGCAAATGAGATAGCTAGCTGAATTAAACAGTTGGTTAATGAGTTAGCTAATTATTTTAACTAGTTGTTAAATGAGTTAACTAGCTGACTTGACTAGTTGATTTACTGAGTTAGCTAGGTGACTTAAGCTGTTGGCTGATGAGTCGGCCGACAAGCTAGTTGGTTTAACACATTGGCTGACTACTCGTCCAACTTGTTAGCTGGCTTAACAAGTTGGTTGGCTAATTGGCTGACTATTTAACTTGCTTAAATAGTTGGCTGATGAGTTGGTCCCATAATTAGTTTGGGTAAGTATTTGACTGGGTAGTTTGGTCACCTAATTAATCGGCCAACTAGTTGACTGACTCATTAG
>NW_007148767.1:0-791 GCF_000164805.1 Carlito syrichta | reverse complement strand
CCAGTTGGGAGATTCCACTTACAGAATAACGTGATTAGCCAGGCTCGGTGTTTCAACCTGCATTCCGTGCTTTGGGAGGCTGAGGTGAGTGGATTGCCTGAGCCCGTGGGTTCGAGACCCACCGGGGCAACTTAGCGAGACCTTATCTCAACAATAAATTAAAAAATCAGCCAGGCACTGTGGTGTGCACCTGTAGTTGCAACAATTTGGGAGGCTGAGGTGGAAGGATCACAGGAACCCAGCAGGTCAAGCGTGCAGTGGGCAGAAGCGGACACTCTACTGCAGTCTGGGCAACAGAGTGAGAATCCAACTCAACAACAACAACAAGAAAAAATAATGAGATTATTTCTTTCATGAATGGATTCTCATAAACCTTACTTTAAGAGTCTGACCCACCATTTGACATATTTTCCACCTATTATTACATTCCTGGGAGTCCTATATTGCCTTTTTGATAATAGTATAATGAGCCTATCCCTTCTCCGTTGTTAGAACAGCAGTCTTAGTGGTCAGGAGCACTTTATAAGAAGAGTTTAAAGCTTTTCCTTTCTCCAGTTCTTGATTAACATCAAGTCACCAGATGGAAGTGATGAGCCACAAACTCAAAGGAAAAGTCTGAGCAAGAAAATCTTTTAGCCTGAGGGATCATAAGGTAGTGAAGATAGCCAGTATATACTCTCTCAGAAACTTATCTTTTGTCTCTATAGTGGGCAAGTCTGTTGTCTTCCCTAAGTATGGCAACCTGTGCAGTATCTCAGAGAGTGACAAGTTCAGATACTTTTGAGGAACTG
>NW_007148766.1:0-837 GCF_000164805.1 Carlito syrichta | reverse complement strand
CATTTCTGGCTTTCTTCCATCAATAAGGCAGTGGCTGCTACAGCCTGAAAATACATTCAGCCTAACCTCTACACATAAGAATTAACATTTGCACATGAAAGTGACTGGTTGTGTCTTTCCACCTCAGCTTTGAGTAAGCACTCCAGTTGTCAACCTAAATCAAGTCACAAACAAGTGAAAGAACTCTTATAAAGGTGAAATTTCTAAAACCGGAGCTGTGATTAAAGCTTGTTTCAGCCCTTCTAGAATTTGTATTTTTTCAGCAGTCCATTGGAGCGGATCTGACTCTCCCTCCAACAGCTTAAAGTATAAACCCTGGGTTTTCTGATCATAAAAGTCAATTAATAATTCGCAATAGTCTATTAGGCCAACCCCCCCCCAAAATTCTGGGTTCCCTCTGTCTTTGGTAAAGGGTTACCAATTGTTACAGTCATATTATTTTCTGGGTTTATTTTTTGTTGTTCTTCACTAATCAGATACCCCAATATTTAACTTTTTTTTTACACATTGTAACTTTTTTTGAGATAACCTCAGTCTCTGATATCCTAAAATGCTAAGCAAATCTAGTGTGGTCTTTTTTAAAACTCAGTTTCTAAGTAATTTAAAACTTTTCATGCCATAATAGCAGTTATAACTGGAGAAAAAGTTTTATCAAATTTAATTATATGCCAAGATTTCTTTCATAAATTCCGCTTCATGAACCCTTATTCTGACATCCATATGCCATTGATGACATGCTTGGACTCTCCATTTTTCCACATATTTCCCTCTTTTTAGATAACCAGTCATTTTATTTGAGGATAAAATTTTATTATATATAATCCTTTTTTTTTTTTT
>NW_007148765.1:0-812 GCF_000164805.1 Carlito syrichta | reverse complement strand
TGCCTCAGTCTTCCAAGTAGCCGGGAATTACAGGCATGTGCTACCACACCCGGCTGATTTTTGATTTATTGTAGAGATGAGTTCTCGCTGCCCAGGTGGGTCTCGAACCCGCGGGCTCAGGCCATGCACTCACCTCAGCCTCCCAAAGGCATAATCCGTTTTTAAGAAGTTTTTCATTTGTTTGTTTGTTTTCTTTTGGCTTTGGGGTTAATGTATGTGTGCGCTTTCAAATTTCTTCTGCTGTATTCTCTGTTGATTCTGTGCTGTGCTGTTCTCTTGAAAAGTGTGTGGTTATTCTTTTTTTTCTTTCTTCTGTGCTTATAATACCTGTTTAAGTGTCTTCTGAAGAGCTGGTCTGGAAGCTGCATAAGTCCTTAGGGATTGGATGTCTGGGAAGGATTTTAATTCTCCATCACTGATAAAGCTGAACTTGCTTTATTTACTCTTTCCAACCATTCCCTATTTCCTGTAGGATTCTGGGACCAGTTATTGGTGAATTTCATTGTTTGGGCACCAAAGTCTGGTTTCTCAAGAGTTTTGTCTTTGGTAGACTTGGAATTGCCGGAGGTGTTCCTCTGACTTATCCTCATTTGTGACAGATAATATTGTTTTTATCTTTAGTTCTGCTCTTCAGTGTCTGTGGGAGAGGCATTCCATTCTGATGTTTGCTCATTCCCCTATTCTTCTCTGATTTGGCTCCGTTTTTGATCTATTTTGAAATAATATGGTGGATGGGAAGATTTGCTCTCTCTTGTAGTTTTTGACATCCGAGTAAAGTGGGGTGTGGAGTGCTAGGAATCAGATACTACTTG
>NW_007148764.1:0-754 GCF_000164805.1 Carlito syrichta | reverse complement strand
CATTCCATTCTGATGTTTGCTCATTCCCCTATTCTTCTCTGATTTGGATCCGTTTTTGATCTATTTTGAAATAATATGGTGGATGGGAAGATTTGCTCTCTCTTGTAGTTTTTGACATCCGAGTAAAGTGGGGTGTGGAGTGCTAGGAATCAGATACTACTTGCAAATCAAAACGTTCATTTATTGTGGTATGTGTTCCCTGAGATTCACACCCTACATCCACTCTATATGATGATGAAAAGCAGAAAACAACACATACTATAAAACAATCTGGAATAACAACAAAGCAAGACAAAACAAACCACCACCAAAACACAAAAATCCAAGAAAACTAAACACACACACACGCATGTCTAGTACAAAGTGCATAGAGAAGAGAGACAAAAAGACCAAAGAGAGGGTAAATAAGGGGAAAAAAAGAAAAAGAGATACAGGTGGAACCCTTACACATATAATGACACACCCATTAAACTATAAAAAAAATGAATATTAAAAAAGCAGCCAGGCTCGGTGGCTCAACCTGTAATCCCACGCCTTTGGGAGGCTGAGGTGAGTGGATTGCCTGAGCCTGCGAGTTCGCGACCCACCTGGGCAGTGAGACCTCATCTCTACAATAAATAAAAAAAACAGCCGGGTGTGGTAGTGCATGCCTGTAATTCTGGCTACTTGGAAAGCTGAGGTGGAAGGATCGCTGGAGCCCAGCAGTGAGGCTGCGGTGATCGGGAGTCGGCCACTGCACTCCAGTGTGGGCGAC
>NW_007148763.1:0-760 GCF_000164805.1 Carlito syrichta | reverse complement strand
TTGTGGTATGTGTTCCCTGAGATTCACACCCTACATCCACTCTATATGACGATGAAAAGCAGAAAACAACACATACTATAAAACAATCTGGAATAACAACAAAGCAAGACAAAACAAACCACCACCAAAACACAAAAATCCAAGAAAACTAAACACACACACACGCATGTCTAGTACAAAGTGCATAGAGAAGAGAGACAAAAAGACCAAAGAGAGGGTAAATAAGGGGAAAAAAAGAAAAAGAGATACAGGTGGAACCCTTATACATATAATGACACACCCCTTAAACTATAAAAAAAATGAATATTAAAAAAGCAGCCAGGCTCGGTGGCTCAGCCTGTAATCCCATGCCTTTGTGAGGCTGAGGTGAGTGGATTGCCTGAGCCTGCGAGTTCGCGACCCGCCTGGGCAGTGAGACCTCATCTCTAAATAAATCAAAAAAACAGCCGGGTGTGGTAGCGCATGCCTGTAATTCTGGCTACTTGGAAGGCTGAGGTGGAAGGATCGCTGGAGCCCAGCAGGCGAGGCTGCGGTGATCAGGAGCGGCCACTGCACTCCAGTCTGGGCGACCGAGTGAGACTCCAACTCAAAAAACAAACAAGCAAAAAAACCAGAAGAACAAAAGAGCAAAAACCAACAACAAAAACCAAAAGACGAACACTCAGTTATTCACATACACACATAAACGGAGAGTGACAAATAAACGAAAGAAACAGAAAAAGAAAATAAAAATTATGGGGGGAATACAGATCAAAGCCTC
>NW_007148762.1:2501-5861 GCF_000164805.1 Carlito syrichta | reverse complement strand
AATTTTTAAAATAAAAAAGATTGAAAATTTGAAAACACCAGAACAAAAACAAACAAAACTTTCTGTCCTCTTGGGCAGGCTCTGTGATTGTTCCTCTAGTCAGATCTCTCCTGTAGAGCCATCTCTTTCACTCTTTTTGCAGGGATCCATGTAGGGAAGGATAAGGGACAGTGGAGGTGAGTGGGGCTGCAGTCTTCCCTTCCCATTCTTGTATAGTCAGGGAGATCTCTGTTGGGGATGTATTGGATAGTATATTCCCCAGGTATGTACTATCACAAGACTGCCCCAGCCAGGTCTATCCTGGAATGAGGTTCTTCTATTGCAACTAATGACCAGGCTCCGTCTGAGTTTTTCCATCTCAGTGTGGCCAGTTTTGTGAGTCTGATGTCCAGAGGATTGCTGGGGAGGAGGGGATTTGGGTCAGCCCCAGACTCACCACTGTTCTCTTTGGAGTTCTTCCTCGTCCTTTTCTGTCCACACCCTTTGTACTGCGGCTGGTCAAGGTAAGAGCTGGTGTGCCTGGAACACAGCAGTCATTAGGTCCCTCTGCAGTTGGTGCTATAGGGTATTTCCTCTGGACCACTGAAAGCTCTGAATGCCGATCTGCCATTACAGAGATCAGAACTCTGGACCCAGTCGGAAAGCACTTCCATCTCCCTACTGGGTGCTGAAGCTCTCTCCAGTAATCTTGCACTCCAGCGGGTCCGGTATGACAGGCGATGGTGTGTATCCTGGCCAAGCACTGGGAATCAACTGGATTCAGCAGGCTTTTCTCAGGTGCGTTCTTGGAGGCAGCAGACATTTCCTCACGTGATCTTGTGAGCTGCCCTCTAATTTCAGGGTTTTGGGGGCTTGCAGTCGCCCTCAGAGAGGGACCTGGGTGCATGCAATCTAGTATCCCTTCAGATGAACATTCATGCTCCCATCAGTGCCCACATACTCACACAGAGAGTCTGTACTGTCATTTGCCTCCACGGAGATTCTTACAGCCCGACCTGTCAGCCACCATATTAAGCTCCACCATCTAACCCTTTCAATTTTATTTTTCCTTTATAGTTTTCCTTACCAAAAATTCTCCCTCATACATTTATTTGCATTTTTCTTTACTTTTTGGTTTTTTATTTATTCCATACCATTTTACAAACTTTTTTTGTCCCCTTTAAGTAATTCTTCTATTGGTTTCTCATTCCATCCACTTAAGTTTCTGCAACATTTTAGCAATATCAGACCAGTTTTTGATAACAAAATTAACCTTTAGAAAACCCTGTCCCACAGAATCCTCTGCATGTGTCCTGTAGTACTTCCTCATTTGGTCTGTATGTCTCTGAAGCAAGGCAAATGGAGTTTCTGCCTTCTCTTTTTGGGCCTTAAAATCTTTAGAGACATTCTGAAATCTCGAGGCTGCTTCCCTTAATAATCAACCCCCTCAGATTCTGCACTTTAGTTTTATACTCTTGATTATTATTGTCCAACACAGGATCTACATTTAGAAACTTTTTATTTGGCTGACTGAACGTCCATCCCTGGAGGGTGTTCCCATTCCCATGTAGACATTGAAGTCCTCTTGATCATTTGCCTTGGTCTTGTTACAACAGCTACCCCATCAACACCTTAAAATTCTTTCTATGGAATATCTTGGGTAATGTTAGAGTGAGAATTTTTATCTCCCTCTTTCTTGAGTTCTTGAGGCCTAGAATTTTTGATCCTCGTTTTCAGCTAACTTGAGTACTCAGCTCCATGTAATAGGAGTTGCTTTAGTCCCTGGTTGATCCCTTTGCCTGAATTTACCTATGTACTCAACCTCCCTACTGAAGGATTTTTGCACAACCTGAGATTAGCTTCATCTGTCTCTGACCTTTTCCCTCTCAGGAGAATGGAACTATTGGTTGGGTTATCACACTCATTTCATATTTGCATTCAACTTCTGAGAGTTCCCCAACAACCAAAGCGGTACTTATAGGCAAATGTTTTCTACCTTAGTTTGTGCAGGGGATTGTCTGTTTGCCCCAGTTGTATTCTTTTTTCCCTCTCTTGTGTTGCTTTTGTTGCCTCTGGAACAATAGTCTTGGGCTTATCTGCAGTCCCGTGAGCAGCTGTGATGTCCAAGTAGAGTAGGCCACACAAATTTGAGTGGGATGCATCTCTCCCTTTGCTGAGGTTTCCCTGCTGCAGATGCAGGAGTATCCCAGAGGACACCCCAAATAGTGAAGAATGAACTCATTTGTATGCAATCAAAAAATGGAAGCAAAGATGTGAATTGCAGCAGAAGCAAGACTCTAATGATGATCTTACAAGATAGTATGTCTGGTGTGCAGTCACACCCAGAGCAGTGATAGTAACCAATTTTTTCCTAGTGTGAAGGTCTTCCCCTGGTTTCTCATTGACTGAGGACTGTGGTGTCACAATTTTTTCTGTTCATGATTTAAGGGGTTTTTAGTCCAAATCAAGCTAAAACAAGTAGTTTCTACTATTTGATTGAAGGATTTGAGCTTCCTCATTTCTGTGTAAGTTCCATTTTCCCAATATGACTTTTACCATGTGCCTTTTTTTTCTTACAGTCCTTGGGTTATATCTAATTTTTAGTATGTGCTCTTGGTCATGTTAACAGCAGACTTCTTTTTATTTTATGAAAATGAATCATCTTTTGTCATTCACACTGGTCTCCCTTTGTGCTGGGTGCCACATTGGCTGTCCCCACGCCGTTACGGGTAAACCAGTGACTGCCCCTTCTCTTTGATGGATGCCACAGCGATTCACTTTCTTTTTTTTTTTTTTGAGTTGGAGTCTCAAACTGTCGCCCAGACTGGAGTGCAGTGGCTGCTCCTGGCCACCGCAGCCTCGACCTGCTGGGCTCCGGCGATCCTTCCGCCTCAGCCTTCCAAGTAGCCGGAATTACAGGCATGTGCTACCATGCCCGGCTGATTTATTTATTTATTTATTTATTTATTTATTTATTTATTTATTTATTTATTGTAGAGATGAGGTCTCGCTGCCCAGGCGGGTCTCGAACCCGCGGGCTCAGGCAATCCACTCACCTCAGCCTCCCAAAGGCGTGGGATTACAGGCTAAGCCACCGAGCCCGGCTGTGATTCACTTTTTTTTGTGATACTTGTCCCAGTGACTGGTTCTTTTTTGCTATGGGTGCCTCAGTGACTGTCTCTCTTCTAATGTTTGTTGCCGCATTGACTTGTCCTCATCTGTGATTGGGCATGATTGACTGGTCCTCATCTTTGATGGGTAACCCAGTGACAAGCATTCTCTGTGACAGGTGCAAAAGTGACTGGCCCTCCAACCTTATGGGAGTCCCAGTGGTCTTCTCTCTGATGAATGCCCCAGTGACTTGCTCTTCTCCATTATGTG
>NW_007148762.1:0-1195 GCF_000164805.1 Carlito syrichta | reverse complement strand
TAATGTGATGAGTAACTCAGTGACTGCTCTCCTCTGTTGAGGCCCTCATTGACTGATGCTCTCTCTGAAACATGCCCCTGTTACTGTCCTCCTCAAGAGTGTTGCACAATGACTGACCCTCCAATATTATGGGTGTCCCTCTCACTAGTCTAGTCTGGCATTGGTGTCCTGTTGTCTGGCACTCCCATATGATAGATGCCCCAATGACATCACCACGTCTATAATGAGTACCCCAGTGATTGTCCTCTGTGATGTGTGTACCAGTAACTGGCTCACTTTGATAATTAGTGTCCCAGTGACTAATATTCCTATGTAATGATTGCCCCAAAACTTACCATCCTTTCTTGTAAGTGCAACAATGACAAGTCATCCTCTGTGTAGGATTTTCTATGATTAATCCTCCTCTGTTAGGGGTGACTCTGTGACTGCCCCACCTGGTGGATTGTTGGGAGCCAACATCTATAGCTACATGGCTGAGGCCTGTAAAGGCCCATCTGGAAGATCGCCTCTGACATAGGATATCACTTATACCTATAATATTGGCGTGTGATTAGTGACCAGTGTGCATACATGGCAGTAAAACTTATAAGTAAATCTCTATACACCTGATGGAAAAATTATTTTTCTCTGTCTTTCTAAGTTTTACTTCTTTCTAGGTATTTTTTAACTTCTATTTCCTGGTAGACTGGGTAGTTCGCTCTTGTTCCCGAAAGCTGTTTCCCCTAGCGCTGAGATTTGAAACTAAATTACCATGATAGTTTCGTCACCCTGCCCCTAGCCAGGTAGAACGTTTTCTTTTGTTTCGTTAATTACCAAAACTCTGTGTGCTTCAGCCCACAGCCATCATGGCGGCCATGCATTTCCTTGTTCGAGAGTGTGACAGCTACTATTTGATTTTTAGAGTAGACTTGTTAGGTTAAAATATATACACATACACTCATAGTTGCGTAAATTTATGTTTGCTGTTTTGTTTCCTTTTGCTACATTGCTCAAATATAATAGTTACTATACGATTTATAAAAGAATTAATGTTGAGGTATTAGCTTAATAGGATATAGCATAGTATTAAAGGTCAATCATTAGATTATATAAAAATGAAAGTTTAGACATATGAAACATATGAATTATAGTAAAGTTTGGTAGTTTAAGAATAAGTTTTAACTGAGTTATAAGGCATTACGTTAAATCATAATCG
>NW_007148761.1:0-3094 GCF_000164805.1 Carlito syrichta | reverse complement strand
TAGTGTTTGTTGCCTCATTGACTTGTCCTCATCTGTGATTGGGCATGATTGACTGGTCCTCATCTTTGATGGGTAACCCAGTGACAAGCATTCTCTGTGACAGGTGCAAAAGTGACTGGCCCTCCAACCTTATGGGAGTCCCAGTGGTCTTCTCTCTGATGAATGCCCCAGTGACTTGCTCTTCTCCATTATGTGTCTCAATTTCTGCACTTCCCCCATAGAGTTGCCACAATCATTATCTCTTTTCTGTGAAGGGTATAACAGTGATTAGGCTTTCTCCATAACAAGTGTTTCATTTTCTGAGACTCGTTTTTGATTGGTGCTCCAGTGCCTGTTCTTCCTCTAAAATGAGTGCCACAGTGAAAAGCCCCCTTCTGTGTTGAATACCCAATTGACTGTTTCTTCTATGATTGGTGCCTTATTGATGGGGTATCCTCTCTGAAGTGTACACAGGTGATAAGCCCCTATCCTTAATGCATGTCCTTGTGACTGTCTCTCCTCTGAGGTAGGTACTCCAGTGACAACTACTCCTCTGTGATAAGTGCACTAGTGATAGCCAATCCTTTGTGATTGATGCCCCAGTGACAGGATCACCTCCATAGTGGGTGCCCAAGTTACTATTTCTCCTCCATTTGCATGCCCAAGTGACTAGACCACGTCTATAATTGGTACCGTATTGGCAGGTTTCCAGTATAATGGTTACCCTACTGAGTAGCTCTGTTTTTGCGAAAGTTGTCCCAATGACTGGTCCTCCTCATTAATTGGGTACATCAGTGACTTGCCCTCCTCTGTTATGGATGAAACTGTGACTTACTTTTCTCTGTTTGATCATGTCAGTGATTAGTGTTCCTATGTGATGGGTTCCCAGGTGACTGACCCTTCTCTGTGATGGGCGCACCAGTGACTGGCCCTTTTCTGTGATGGCTGTCCCAGTGATTGAACCTCCTCTGTGATGGGTGCACAGTGATTTCACCTCCTTCTATGATGTATGCCCCAGTTAATGTTCCTCCTATGTAACTGGTACACCATTGCCTAGCTTTCCACTGCCATTTATGTGCTAGTGATTTGGTTTCCTAAATAATGGATGCCTCAGGAACTAGTCATTATCCATTATGAGTGCCACTGTGTCTGTGCCTTCTCAGTTATTTGTGCCACAGTGAGTGTCTCTCCTTCATAATGGGTACCCTAGTAACTAACCTTCCTTTGTGTTGGGCGTCCCAGGAAATAGACATGCTCCATAATGGGTCTCACAGTGAGAAACACTCCTTTATGTTGGATGTTCTGATGAATGACATTCCTTGGTGATGGGGGACCCAGTGATACGTCTCCTTTTGTGATGACTATCCCAGTGACTGTCCCTACTCCATAATATGTGCCCCAGTGGATGACCCTACTGTGTTATCGGTGCCATAGTCACAAGCCCTCCTCTATGATGGGTGTCCCATGGAATGATCTTTCTCTGTGATGGGTGCCTCAGCGATTGGTCCACCACTGTAATATCTGTTCCAGTGACTGACTCGCTAATGTGATGAGTAACTCAGTGACTGCTCTCCTCTGTTGAGGCCCTCATTGACTGATGCTTCTCTCTGAAACATGCCCCTGTTACTGTCCTTCCTCAAGAGTGTTGCACCAATGACTGACCCTCCAATATTATGGGTGTCCCTCTCACTAGTCTAGTCTGGCATTGGTGTCCTGTTGTCTGGCACTCCCCTATGATAGATGCCCCAATGACAGCGCCACGTCTATAATGAGTACCCCAGTGATTGTCCTCTGTGATGTGTGTACCAGTAACTGGCTCACTTTGATAATTAGTGTCCCAGTGACTAACATTCCTATGTAATGATTGCCCCAAAACTTACCATCCTTTCTTGTAAGTGCAACAATGACAAGTCATCCTCTGTGTAGGATTCTCTATGACTAGTCCTCCTCTGTTAGGGGTGACTCTGTGACTGCCCCACCTGGTGGATTGTTGGGAGCCAACATCTATAGCTACATGGCTGAGGCCTGTAAAGGCCCATCTGGAAGATCGCCTCTGACATAGGATATCACTTATTCCTATAATATTGGTGTATGATTAGTGACCAGTGTGCATACATGGCAGTAAAACTTATAAGTAAATCTCTATACACTGATGGAAAAATTATTTTCTCTGTCTTTCTAAGTTTTACTTCTTTCTAGATATTTTTTAACTTCTATTTCCTGGTAGACTGGGTAGTTCGCTCTTGTTCCCGAAAGCTGTTTCCCCTAGGGCTAAGATTAGAAACTAAATTACCATGATAGTTTCGTCACCCTGCCCCTAGCCAGGTAGAACGTTTTCTTTTGTTTCGTTAATTACCGAAACTCTGTGTGCTTCAGCCCACAGCCATCATGGCGGCCATGCATTTCCTTGTTCGAGAGTGTGACAGCTACTATTTGATTTTTAGAGTAGACTTGTTAGGTTAAAATATATACACATACACTCATAGTTGCATAAATTTATGTTTGCTGTTTTGTTTCCTTTTGCTACATTGCTCAAATATAATAGTTACTATACGATTTATAAAAGAATTAATGATGAGGTATTAGCTTAATAGGATATAGCATAGTATTAAAGGTCAATCATTAGATTATATAAAAATTAAAGTTTAGACATATGAAACATATGAATTATAGTAAAGTTTGGTAGTTTAAGAATAAGTTTTAACTGAGTTATAAGGCATTACGTTAAATCATAATAGGATAATAGTATAACTAACAACTAAGTCATTTAAGTAAACTTATAGATTATAGTATAGTGTTAAGTTGATAATATTAGTCGTTAAAAATATTAGGAGTCAGTGAACTTGGATTGAACCTAGAGTTAACTTAGAAAAGTTTTGTGTATTAATCAGGGTTTAGAACAAAGAGCATAATATGAATGATTTATTGAACACTATGGAAGACATTTTTGAATAATTGAAATTGTGCACCTGTGACCTTGATGTGAGTTTTGTGAAGCACGTCAGGCATCATGGAGTTTGGATTGTCTGCTTGGAACTTGCAAGTCTCGTCATGGTCTTGTGATGCATAATTTGTAAACTGAAATATACATCATGGAATTTGTATGCCCCCAGTA
>NW_007148760.1:0-1071 GCF_000164805.1 Carlito syrichta | reverse complement strand
GTGATTTGTCTTCTTCTATTATGAATGCCACAGAGAGTAGTCCTTCTCTGTGTTGGGTAAATCAGTGACTAACTGTCCTTTTGAGGGATGCCCATAATGACTGGCCCTACTCTTTTATGGATAACCTAGTGTCTGCCTCTATTCTGTGATGGATGTCCAGAAAATGATCATCCTCAGCAATTTGTGGCCCAGTGACTAGCTTTCCTCTGGAATCACTTTCCTATTTATGGGATCTTCTCTGTAATGGATGACTCAGTGACTAACGATGCTCTTTTATGGGTGCCACTGTGTCTGTGCCTCCTGGGTAATTCCTGTCACAGTCAGTGGGCCTTCTCCACAATAGATGTCAATAGTGACTAGCCCTCCTCAGTGATGGGTGTCCCAGTAACCAGGCCTCCTCCATAATGAGCGCTCCAGTGACAAGTCCTCCTTTGTGAGTCTCCAGTGTGATTGGCGTTTCCAAGTTATGGGGGCCCAGGGACTGGCCCTCTTTTGTTATGGTTTTCCTAGTGACTGAACCTCCTCTGTAATGGGTGCCAGTGTCTGATGCTTATGTGTTATCAATGCCATAGTAATGACAAATCTTCATTTGTGTAGGTGTCTCAGTGACTAGCTCTCCTCTGTGAGGGATTCCCCTGTGACTGTCTCAACTCATTTATGAGTTCCCCAGTGACTTGCCCTCCTCTATGATGAGTGCCACTGCATTCCAGTCTGGGCAACAAAGTGAAACTCCAACTCAAAAAAAAAATGCTTGTTGCTAAAATTGCTTCTTTCTGTAAATTCCGTGAAATAATCACAGCAATCTAGGCCACATGATGAATCCATATAGTAATGTGTTCTCTCCTCTTAGCTTCCATAGGGAGAAGGACCTACTCTTTAGACTTTAAAAAAACCGACATAGTTACTTTGTTTAGGGTTTGACATGTCTAAATCCATGAAACAGGGCTATGTGTAGTCTTAAAAACTAGAATTTTCCTAAATTAATTCCAGGAGCCTTATACTGCAGCTAAAGTAAAGCGTATGGATTTTTAACTCATCATGGACCTTTAAGTCAATCTTCATTCCTTCTCA
>NW_007148759.1:3269-4001 GCF_000164805.1 Carlito syrichta | reverse complement strand
CCTTAGTGACAAAACCTTCCCTATCATGGCTGTCCCAGTGATTGGGCTTACTCTGTGATGGGTACCCAAGTGACTCCTCCTGCTTTGTGATCAGTGCCCCTGTGATTAGCACTTCTTCTAAAGGGTGCTTTAGTGACTGAGTCACCTCTGATTGGGTGACTCAGTGCCTGGCTCTTCACTGGGATAGTTGATTGAGTGACTGGGTGTCTCCTTTGATGTGCCCAGGTGACTACTCCTATCTATAATTATCCCCCAGCCCCGTGATGTGTGCCCCAGTAGTTGGTTCTCCTTTGCAATAGTTGGCTCAGTGACTGGGCTTCCTTCATAATGGGTGCCCCAGTGAGTGCTCTCTTTTGTGATAGATGCCCCAGTTACAGGTCCTCTTCTGTATTTGGTGCAACAGTGACTGTTTCTCCTCCATAATAAGATCCCAGGGCTTTGTCCTTCTCTGTGATTCATGTCTCAGTTACTGGGCCTCCACCAAATGTTTGCTCCACTGACTAACCTTCTTTTGTGAAAGTTGTTTCAATGTCTGGTCCTTCTTCATATTGTTGCCTCCATGACATACCCACATCTGCTATGGATGCAAGTAATTATCCCTTCTCTGTACCAGGTCTAACAATGACTTCCTCCTTTCTGACGTTGGCCTTCATGAATGTACCACCTCAGTAATGGGTAGTGCAGTAACTGGTCTCTTCTATTATGGTTGCTCCAGTGACTGCCATTCCTCTG
>NW_007148759.1:0-1946 GCF_000164805.1 Carlito syrichta | reverse complement strand
ATTTTCCTAAATTAATTCCAGGAGCCTTATACTGCAGCTAAAGAAAGCATATGGATTTTTAACTCATCATGGAGCTTTAAGTCTATCTTCATTCCTTCTAAATTTTTCTATATTGACGTTACTTCAGTCTCCTGAAGTAAATGGAAAACAACCTCCAATTGAGCTTATAAGTAGGTAGTCTGCAGATGTTTCTCCTTGAGCCTAACAATCTTTATTGTCCAGTGATTCCTTCTTCTGGCAAGGGAAATCCAAAGCCGGGTTTTGACTTTTATGGACTCCCAGCATGCTTTGTCCACTGAACACAAATTATTAGACCTTATTCCGTTATTTCTTTTGCCAAGGGTCTTCCAAAGTAACATTTTTTGTTATCTTTTTAACTCCATTGAGAACATATAAGGTATTCTCTCAGCATCCGTCTGTCAATCTGGTAATTTGTTTTCTTTGTGAAAGTGTTTCACTTACTTCAAAATAGATAGATAGATAGATAGATAGATAGATAGATAGATAGATAATAGTGTTGTGTTAGACTCAGTAGGCCATAACATAACTGTTTGGATGGGTGGATCCATCTGCTGCCTGTCAGCAGAAAACGTAGAAAAAGTGTTTATTTTATTTTATTTTCTCCCTATGTTTTTAAAGAAATACTGATATCTGTTTTTGCAAAACTCTTACCTAGTGTGAAGCTACACATATAATGTGGAAACCCTTGGCAGGTCAACATGGATATTTGTTTGTAGCAACTTTGCTACACTAAAATGATTGCACCTATTATCACAAGGCAACATGTCTCTGATACAGGAAGAGGAAAATAATCTTTGAAATTGCTTGTTGCTGAAAGTTCTTCCTGTTGTGAACCCTGGGAAATAATCATAACACTTTAGCCCCTAGTATACAGACCATATTTCCTTAAAGGACTGTGTTTTCTCCTCATAGATTTTATAGGGAGAAGTATTTTCTGTTTGTAGTTCTACAATAATTGGCATAGCGACTTTGTTTGGATTTCACATATTTAAATCTGTAAAAAAATGCAATATGTAGTCTTAAATACTATGACTTGCCTACATTAATTCCAGAAGTGAAATAATCTACAGCCTAATTTGCTGTAAAGGTAATGAGTTTATAAAGCTTCATGAAGCTGTGAGCCTTAGTTTCTTCTGATTTTTTCACATTTGACCTAGATTTAGCCTCCTAGGGTAATTAGAAAGCAGACTCCAATTAAACCAGAAGTAGGTAGCACACTGTTTGTTTTTTTTAATTCATAATAATCTTTATTTCCATGTGAGGCACTGATCAGTCAAGGGAATTCCAGAGCATGTATATGACTTTTATGGACTTCCACTCTGCTTTTTCGCTGCATGACACAAATGATCACTCCCAATTCCGTTATTTTTTTCTCCAAGGTTCTTCCAGTAGGCACGACTGTGTTATCTGTTTGAAGTCCTCGGGAGCACCTAAGGCTTTCTTTTAGCTTCCTTCAAAAGCAATTTGACAATCTCCTTTTTGTGAAAGTGTTTTGATGACTTTTAAATACATGAATCACTAAACACACAAATAAATTTAAAATTTGTAGTAATAGATTCACGAGGATATACTGCAAACTCTTTGGATGTGCGGATCCATTGCCATCTGCTGGCATCAAATGCAGGAAAAACCTTGGTAATTTTTAAAAAGAAATATTTTGTTGCTATTCTTTAACAAACTCCTGATATCTGCTTTGCCAAAGTCTTACCTACTGTGAAGCTACACAGATAACCTTTAGCAGGTTATCATCATCACAGATGTGTAGATACCTTTGATATTCTCAGACAAATGCACTTATTGACAATAAATAATACTTTCTGTGGCACAGAATGAATAAACCTAAGTTTTGTCTTGCTTGCTGCTAAAAGTTCTTCCTATTGTGAAATTGAAAAGAGTCATAACACTATCTTCATACTTACACAAAA
>NW_007148758.1:0-738 GCF_000164805.1 Carlito syrichta | reverse complement strand
TTCAGATAGATAGATAGATAGATAGATAGATAGATAGATAGATAGATAATAGTGTTGTGCTAGACTCAGTAGGCCATAACAAAACTGTTTGGATGGGTGGATCTATCTGCTGCCTGTCAGCAGAAAATGTAGAAAAAGTGTTTATTTTATTTTATTTTCTCCCTATGTTTTTAAAGAAATACTGATATCTGTTTTTGCAAAACTCTTACCTAGTGTGAAGCTACACATATAATGTGGAAACCCTTGGCAGGTCAACATGGATATTTGTTTGTAGCAACTTTGCTACACTAAAATGATTGCACCTATTATCACAAGGCAACATGTCTCTGATACAGGAAGAGGAAAATAATCTTTGAAATTGCTTGTTGCTGAAAGTTCTTCCTGTTGTGAACCCTGGGAAATAATCATAACACTTTAGCCCCTAGTATACAGACCATATTTCCTTAAAGGACTGTGTTTTCTCCTCATAGATTTTATAGGGAGAAGTATTTTCTGTTTGTAGTTCTACAATAATTGGCATAGCGACTTTGTTTGGGTTTCACATATTTAAATCTGTAAAAAAATGCAATATGTAGTCTTAAATACTATGACTTGCCTACATTAATTCCAGAAGTGAAATAATCTACAGCCTTAATTTGCTGTTAAAGGTAATGAGTTTATAAAGTTTCATGAAGCTGTGAACCTTAGTTTCTTCTGATTTTTTCACATTTGACCTATATTTAGCCTCCTAAGGTAATT
>NW_007148757.1:0-1005 GCF_000164805.1 Carlito syrichta | reverse complement strand
TTTATTTCCATGTGAGGCACTGATCAGTCAAGGGAATTTCCAGAGCATGTATATGACTTTTATGGACTTCCACTCTGCTTTTTTCGCTGCATGACACAAATGATCACTCCCAATTCCGTTATTTTTTTCTCCAAGGTTCTTCCAGTAGGCACGACTGTGTTATCTGTTTGAAGTCCCCGGGAGCACCTAAGGCTTTCTTTTAGCTTCCTTCAAAAGCAATTTGACAATCTCCTTTTTGTGAAAGTGTTTTGATGACTTTTAAATACATGAATCACTAAACACACAAATAAATTTAAAATTTGTAGTAATAGATTCACGAGGATATACTGCAAACTCTTTGGATGTGCGGATCCATTGCCATCTGCTGGCATCAAATGCAGGAAAAACCTGGGTAATTTTTAAAAAGAAATATTTTGTTGCTATTCTTTAACAAACTCCTGATATCTGCTTTGCCAAAGTCTTACCTACTGTGAAGCTACACAGATAACCTTTAGCAGGTTATCATCATCACAGATGTGTAGATACCTTTGCTATTCTCAGACAAATGCACTTATTGACAATAAATAATACTTTCTGTGGCACAGAATGAATAAACCTAAGTTTTGTCTTGCTTGCTGCTAAAAGTTCTTCCTATTGTGAAACTTGAAAAAGAGTCATAACACTATCTTCATACTTACACAAAAATTGAAACGGCAAATTTATTTGGGATGTCATATATTTCAATCCCTGAAACAATGAAATGTATAGTCTTAAATAATATGGGGCTGCCTGAATTAACTCAGGAGTGAAGTCATCTAGAACCTTAGACTACAGTTAAAGGAAAGGATTTTTACCATTTCATGGAGCCTTGAACCTAACTTCTTTTCTTCTGACATTTTGTTTTTCATCTTCATTCAGCCTTTTGAAGTAGCTAAAAATCATCTAATTAAGCCCAGAGGTTGGTAGAATACAGATGCTTCTCCTTAAGCCCAATGGTCTTTATTGCCCAGTGAAGCACTCTTCTGA
>NW_007148756.1:0-919 GCF_000164805.1 Carlito syrichta | reverse complement strand
AAGCTACATAGATAACCTTTAGCAGGTTATCATCATCACAGATGTGTAGATACCTTTGCTATTCTCAGACAAATGCACTTATTGAAAATAAATAATACTTTCTGTGGCACAGAATGAATAAACCTAAGTTTTGTCTTGCTTGCTGCTAAAAGTTCTTCCTATTGTGAAACTTGAAAAAGAGTCATAACACTATCTTCATACTTACACAAAAATTGAAACGGCAAATTTATTTGGGATGTCATATATTTCAATCCCTGAAACAATGAAATGTATAGTCTTAAATAATATGGGGCTGCCTGAATTAACTCAGGAGTGAAGTCATCTAGAACCTTAGACTACAGTTAAAGGAAAGGATTTTTATCACTTCATGGAGACTTGAACCTAACTTCTTTTCTTCTGACATTTTGTTTTTCATCTTCATTCAGCCTTTTGAAGTAGCTAAAAATAATCTAATTAAGCCCAGAGGTTGGTAGAATACAGATGTTTCTCCTTAAGCCCAATGGTCTCTATTGCCCAGCGAAGCACTCTTCTGACAAAAGAACAGCAGAAAGGATTTTGAACATTGCTGGAATCCCATCATGCTTTGTTCCCTGAACTGACACAAATAATCACACCACATTCCGTTATTACTTAAACCAAGGGTCTCCCATCATGCACACATGTGTTTTCTCTTCTATATCACTGAAAGCATTTAAGATTTTCTCCCAACTTCCTACAAAGGCAACTTGTCAATATCCTTTCTATGTGAAAATGTTTGGCTTCCATCCAAATACATACATACATGCACGCATACATACATACATACATACAGTATGGTGTTACACTCAGTGGGATATATAGAAAACTGAATCAGTGTATCCATATGCTACCTGTCATGGCAAATGAAGGGCAAAACCTGTTTTTTAATTTTATTTTACTG
>NW_007148755.1:0-11553 GCF_000164805.1 Carlito syrichta | reverse complement strand
TCGATTTATAAAAGAATTAATGATGAGGTATTAGCTTAATAGGATATAGCATAGTATTAAAGGTCAATCATTAGATTATATAAAAATTAAAGTTTAGACATATGAAACATGAATTATAGTAAAGTTTGGTAGTTTAAGAATAAGTTTTAACTGAGTTATAAGGCATTATGTTAAATCATAATAGGATAATAGTATAACTAACAGCTAAGTCATTTAAGTAAACTTATAGATTATAGTATAGTGTTAAGTTGATAATATTAGTCGTTAAAAATATTAAGAGTCAGTGAACTTGGATTGAACCTAGAGTTAACTTAGAAAAGTTTTTTGTATTAATCAGGGCTTAGAACAAAGAGTATAATATGAATGATTTATTGAACACTATGGAAGACATTTTTGAACAATTGAAATTGTGCACCTGTGACCTTGATGTGAGTTTTGTGAAGCACGTCAGGCATCATGGAGTTTGAATTGTCTGCTTGGAACTTGCAAGTCTCGTGATGGTCTTGTGATGCATAATTTGTAAACCGAAATATACATCATGGAATTTGTACGCCCCCAGTAAATAATTATCGCACTGCTGAAGGGTATAGAAAATGGTATATAAGTTGGAAAAGGTTTAAATAAAATTGGCTTCAGTCCTGATCAGACTGTTCCCAGAAGAACTGCCTCTGAGTGGTCTCTTCTTGCCATCTCCTGATTCTCCGGTGCGGGTTCTAACCCTTCCCTCCAAGGTCGGAGCGGGACTCTGACAGTGGATGGTTGCCCCAGCAGCTGGTAGTGCATTTTTATGGGCACACCATGAACAGACACTCCTTTGTAATTGGTGCCTCAGTGATTAGATCTCCTCCATAAAGGGTGCCCCAGTGATTAACCCTCCCTTCTGATGATTGTCCTAATTCTGGCCATCCTCCATAATGGGTACTCCAGTGTCTTTCCTTATTTGTTCTGGGTGCCACAGTGATTAGCCTATCTCTGTATTGGTTTAACTGCAAGGGGTACTTCTGTGACTGGTCTGCCGATGTGATGGCAGCTTCAGTGACTGGCCTTCCATTGTGGTGGGCGCCACAGTGACTGACCCTTCTCTGTGATGAGTGCCCCAGTGACTAAACTTCCACTGTGATGGGTGCCCTGTGACTGGACTTCTTAAGTGATGACTGCCCCAGTGACTGACCTTCGTTTGTGATGTGTGCCATGTGACTACAATTCCAATGTGATGGGTGTTCCAGTGACAAGACTTTCTCTGTCATGCATTCCAAAGCGAATGATCCTCCTTTGTGAAAAATGTCTGAACCCCCTTTGTGATTAGTTCCCCAGTGACTAGCTAGCCTCTGTAATTGCTGTCCCAGGACTGGGTTTCCTACATAATGGGCGCCCTACTGACTAGCTCCCCTCTGTCATAAATGTTCTAGTAGCAGGTCTACTCCATAATCAGTGCCAGTGTGAAAAGAATTTATCTATGATTAGTGCCCCAGTGACTGGTCTTCCTCTGTAATGGGTGCCTCTGTGACTGACCCTCTCCTGTGATAGTTGTCTCAGTGATTGACCTTCCTTAGTGATGGGTATGCCAGTGACTGAACCTCCACTGTGTTGGTTGTCTCAGTTACTGGTACTTGTCCATATTGGGTGCCACAGTGAATGACACTCTTCCCTTATAGGTGTTTCATTAACAATCCCTTCTTTGTGTGAGTGTTTTAATGACTAGGCATCCTCTGTAAGGAATACCTCTGTGACTAGCCCACCTCTATAATGGGTGTCAGAGTGACTGGCCCTCCTCTGTTATTGGTGTCACAGTTATTGCTCCTCCTCTGTGATGGTGTCCCATTAAGGTACTCCTCTGTGATTCCCAGTGATTAGCCCACTTCTGTGGTACCTGTCTTATTGACTGGCTCTCATCAGTGATGGGTGCATCAGTGACTGGCTCTCTTCTGTTTGGTGCCTCATTTATTTGTCTTCATCTGTGATTGGCACCCGAGTAACTGACGTTCATCTCTTATGGGTAACCCATTGACTCGTCTCTTTGTTAGATGCCCCAGTGACTGGCCCCCCACCTTTTGGGTGCCCCACGACTGACATATTCTGTTGTGGTATCTCAGTGACTTGCTCTCCTCTGTGATATGTGGTCTTATTTTGGGGCCTCCTCCATAATGGATAACCCAGTCACTGATCCTCCTCTTTAAAGGGTGCCCTCAGTGACTAGGCTTCCTTATAATATGTGATCCTACATAATAAGTCCTCTATAATATATCCTCCATGATATGAGAAAAGTGCCTGTTCTTCCTCCAAAATGGGTGCCACAGTTAAAAACCCTCTTCTATGTTGGCTTTCCCATAGACTGGCTCTCCTCTGTAATGACTGTCACATGACCCTCCATTGTTATAGATGATACAATGACTGGTCCTCCTCTATAATGGGTGCTCTAGTGAATACTCCTCATATGTGATAAGTGCAACCATGACTAACACTTCTCTATAATGTTTACCTCTGTGATCAGCCTGAGTGACTGGATCTCCTCTGTGAAGCTGTCTCAGGGACAGTAACTACTCTGTATTTGGTATCTCATTGGCCCTCCTCTGCAATTGGTGCCCCAGTGACTGGTACTCATCTGTGAAGGAAAACCTCAGTGACTGGTCTCCCTTGGAATGGGAGACTCAGAGTTTAGCTATCCACTATGATGCATTTCCCCATGACTAGGCTCCCTTTTTGGTCAGTGCCTTAGTGACAAAACCTTCCCTATCATGGCTGTCCCAGTGATTGGGCTTACTCTGTGATGGGTACCCCAGTGACTCCCCCTCCTTTGTGATCAGTGCCCCTGTGATTAGCACTTCTTCTAAAGGGTGCTCTAGTGACTGAGTCACCTCTGATTGGGTGACTCAGTGCCTCGTTCTTCACTGGGATAGTTGATTGAGTGACTGGGTGTCTCCTTTGATGTGCCCAGGTGACTACTCCTATCTATAATTATCCCCCAGTCCCATGATGTGTGCCCCAGTAGCTGGTTCTCCTTTGCTATAGTTGGCTCAGTGACTGGGCTTCCTTCATAATGGGTGCCCCAGTGAGTGCTCTCTTTTGTGATAGATACCCCAGTTACAGGTCCTCCTCTGTATTTGGTGCAACAGTGACTGTTTCTCCTCCATAATAAGATCCCAGGGCTTTGTCCTTCTCTGTGATTAATGTCTCAGTTACTGGGCCTCCACCAAATGTTTGCTCCAGTGACCAACCTTCTTTTGTGAAAGTTGTTTCAATGTCTGGTCCTTCTACATATTGTTGCCTCCATGACATACCCACATCTGCTATGGATGCAAGTAATTATCCCTTTCTCTGTACCAGGTCTAACAATGACTTCCTCCTTTCTGACGTTGGCCCTCATGAATGTACCACCTCAGTAATGGGTAGTGCAGTGACTGGTTCTCTTCTATTATTGGTGCTCCAGTGACTGCCATTCCTCTGTGTTGGGTGTCCAGTGACCGGCCCTCCTTTGTGATGCCTGCACTATTCACAGTTCCTTTATGTCATCAGTGCCCCAGTGACTGGACTTCTGTAATTCATGCCCCTGTGACAGACCCCACAACATAATTTTTGCCCCAGTGACTAGCCCTCCTTTGAGAAGGTTGTCCCAATTACTGACCTTCTCCATAATGAGTATCTCAGTGATTTGTCTTCTTCTATTATGAATGCCACAGAGAGTAGCCCTTCTCTGTGTTGGGTAAATCAGTGACTAACTGTCCTTTTGAGGGATGCCCATAATGACTGGCCCTACTCTTTTATGGATAACCTAGTGTCTGCCTCTATTCTGTGATGGATGTCCAGAAAATGATCATCCTCAGCAATTTGTGGCCCAGTGACTAGCTTTCCTCTGGAATCACTTTCCTATTTATGGGATCTTCTCTGTAATGGATGACTCAGTGACTAACGATGCTCTTTTATGGGTGCCACTGTGTCTGTGCCTCCTGGGTAATTCCTGTCACAGTCAGTGGGCCTTCTCCACAATAGATGTCAATAATGACTAGCCCTCCTCAGTGATGGGTGTCCCAGTAACCAGGTCTCCTCCATAATGAGCACTCCAGTGACAAGTCCTCCTTCGTGAGTCTCCAGTGTGATTGGCGTTTCCAAGTTATGGGGGCCCAGGGACTGGCCCTCTTTTGTTATGGTTTTCCTAGTGACTGAACCTCCTCTGTAATGGATGCCAGTGTCTGATGTTTATGTGTTATCAATGCCATAGTAATGACAAATCTTCATTTGTGTAGTGGTCTCAGTGACTAGCTCTTCTCTATGAGGGATTCCCCTGTGACTGTCTCAACTCATTTATGAGTTCCCCAGTGACTTGCTCTCCTCTGTGATCAGTGCCACTGCATTCGAATCTGGGCAACAAAGTGAAACTCCAACTCAAAAAAAAAAATGCTTGTTGCTAAAATTGCTTCTTTCTGTGAATTCTGTGAAATAATCACAGCAATCTAGGCCACATGATGAATCCAAATAGTAATGTGTTCTCTCCTCTTAGCTTCCATAGGGAGAAGGACCTACTGTTTAGACTTTAAAAAACCGACATAGTTACTTTGTTTAGGGTTTGATATGTCTAAATCCATGAAACAGGGCTATGTGTAGTCTTAAAAACTAGAATTTTCCTAAATTAATTCCAGGAGCCTTATACTGCAGCTAAAGTAAAGCGTATGAATATTTCCTCATGGAGCTTTAAGTCTATCTTCATTCCTTTTAAATTTTTCTATATTGACATTACTTCAATCTCCTGAGGTAAATGGGAAACAACCTCCAATTGAGTTTATAAGTAGGTAGTCTGCAGATGTTTCTCCTTGAGCCTAACAATCTTTATTGTCCAGTGATGCCCTCTTCTGGCAAGGGAAATCCAAAGCCGGGTTTTGACTTTTATGGACTCCCAGCATGCTTTGTCCACTGAACACAAATTATTAGACCTTATTCCGTTATTTCTTTTGCCAAGGGTCTTCCAAAGTAACATTTTTTGTTATCTTTTTAACTCCATTGAGAACATATAAGGTATTCTCTCAGCATCCGTCTGTCAATCTGGTAATTTGTTTTCTTTGTGAAAGCGTTTCACTTACTTCAAAATAGATAGATAGATAGATAGAAGAGTAGATAGATAGATAGATAGATAGATAGATAGATAGATGATAGTGTTGTGTTAGACTCAGTAGGTCATAACAAAACTGTTTGGATGGGTGGATCCATCTGCTGCCTGTCAGCAGAAAATGTAGAAAAAGTGTTTATTTTATTTTATTTTCTCCCTATGTTTTTAAAGAAATACTGATATCTGTTTTTGCAAAACTCTTACCTAGTGTGAAGCTACACATATAATGTGGAAACCCTTGGCAGGTCAACATGGATATTTGTTTGTAGCAACTTTGCTACACTACAATGATTGCACCTATTATCACAAGGCAACATGTCTCTGATACAGTAAGAGGAAAATAACCTTTGAAATTGCTTGTTGCTAAAAGTTCTTCCTGTTGTGAACCCTGGGAAATAATCATAACACTTTAGCCCCTAGTATACAGACCATATTTCCTTAAAGGACTGTGTTTTCTCCTCATAGATTTTATAGGGAGAAGTATTTTCTGTTTGTAGTTCTACAATAATTGGCATAGCGACTTTGTTTGGATTTCACATATTTAAATCTGTAAAAAAATGCAATATGTAGTCTTAAATACTATGACTTGCCTACATTAATTCCAGAAGTGAAATAATCTACAGCCTTAATTTGCTGTTAAAGGTAATGAGTTTATAAAGCTTCATGAAGCTGTGAGCCTTAGTTTCTTCTGATTTTTTCACATTTGACCTAGATTTAGCCTCCTAGGGTAATTAGAAAGCAGACTCCAATTAAACCAGAAGTAGGTAGCACACCATTTTTTTTTAAATTCATAATAGTCTTTATTTCCATGTGAGGCACTGATCAGTCAAGGGAATTCCAGAGCACGTATATGACTTTTATGAACTACCACTCTGCTTTTTCGCTGCATGACACAAATGATCACTCCCAATTCCGTTATTGTTTTCTCCAAGGTTCTTCCAGTAGGCACGACTGTGTTATCTGTTTGAAGTCCCCGGGAGCACCTAAGGTTTTCTTTTAACTTCCTTCAAAAGCAATTTGACAATCTCCTTTTTGTGAAAGAGTTGTGATGACTTTTAAATACATGAATCACTAAACACACAAATAAATTTAAAATTTGTAGTAATAGATTCACTAGGATATACTGCAAATTCTTTGGATGTGCGGATCCATCGCCATCTGCTGGCATCAAATGCAGGAAAAACCTGGGTAATTTTTAAAAATAAATATTTTGTTGCTATTCTTTAACAAACTCCTGATATCTGCTTTGCCAAAGTCTTACCTACTGTGAAGCTACACAGATAACCTTTAGCAGGTTATTATCATCACAGATGCGCAAATACCTTTGCTATTCTCAGACAAATGCACTTATTGACAATAAATAATACTTTCTGTGGCACAGAATGAAAAAACCTAAGTTTTGTCTTGCTTGCTGCTAAAAGTTCTTCCTATTGTGAAACTTGCAAAAGAGTCATAACACTATCTTCATACTTACACAAAAATTGAAATGGCAAATTTATTTGGGATGTCATATATTTCAATCCCTGAAACAATGAAATGTATAGTCTTAAATAATATGGGGCTGCCTGAATTAACTCAGGAGTGAAGTCATCTAGAACCTTAGACTACAGTTAAAGGAAAGGATTTTTACCACTTCATGGAACCTTGAACCTAACTTCTTTTCTTCTGACATTTTGTTTTTCATCTTCATTCAGCCTTTTGAAGTAGCTAAAAAAATCATCTAATTAAGCCCAGAGGTTGGTAGAATACAGATGTTTCTCCTTAAGCCCAATGGTCTCTATTGCCCAGTGAAGCACTCTTCTGACAAAAGAACAGCAGAAAGGATTTTGAACATTGCTGGAATCCCATCATGCTTTGTTCCCTGAACTGACACAAATAATCACACCACATTCCGTTATTACTTAAACCAAGGGTCTCCCATCATGCACACATGTGTTTTCTCTTCTATACCACTGAAAGCATTTAAGATTTTCTCCCAACTTCCTACAAAGGCAACTTGTCAATATCCTTTCTATGTGAAAATGTTTGGCTTCCATCCAAATACATACATACATGCACGCATACATACATACATACATACAGTATGGTGTTACACTCAGTGGGATATATAGAAAACTGAATCAGTGTATCCATATGCTACCTGTCAATGGCAAATGAAGGCAAAACCTGTTTTTTAATTTTATTTTACTGTTATGCTTTAAAGAAATCCTAATATCTGCTTTGCCAAACTGTTTTTTTGTTTGTTTGGTTTTGAGTTGGAGTCTCACTCTGTCAACCAGACTGGAACGCAGTGACTTGCTCCCGACCACTGTAGTCTCGACCTGCTGGGCTCCAGCGATCCTTCTGCCTCAGCCTTCCAAGTAACCAGAACTACAGGCATGGGCTACCATGCCTGGCTAATAAGCCAAACTCTTAACTGAACAAAACTGAACAGATAATATGAAAAGTTTTCATTGGTTAGCATCAGTGTTAGTTTGTAAGTAACTATTTCACTCTCTCTCTCACTTTTTTTTTTAAGTTGGAGTCTCACTCTGTCGCCCAGACTGAAGTGCAGTCGCCGCTCCCAGCAACTGCAGCCTCAACCTTCTGGGCTCCGGTGATCCTTTAGCCTCAGTCTTCCAAGTAGCCAGAATTACAGCCACACGATACCATGCTCGGCTGATTTTTCAATTTATTGTAGAGATGAGGTCTCATCAAGTTGCCTAGGTGGGTCTCCAACCCGCGGGCTCAGGCAATCCACTCACCTCAGGCTCCCAAAGCATGGGATTACAGGCTGAGCCACTGAGCCTGAC
Organism: Carlito syrichta; assembly: GCF_000164805.1. Classification (NCBI taxonomy): domain Eukaryota; kingdom Metazoa; phylum Chordata; class Mammalia; order Primates; family Tarsiidae; genus Carlito; species Carlito syrichta. The sequence continues at coordinate 3,663 of NW_007148755.1, read as the reverse complement.
TTATTTCACTCTCCAATTAATGCATTGAATACCAGTGGGCAACACAACTTTGGGACAGGAAAAGAAATCTGTGTTTTAATTTGTCTCTTGCTAAAAGTGCTTACTTTTGTGAATCCAATGAAATAATTATAACATTCTAGACCCTAGGATAAAAACCATGTTTCATAAGTACTGGTATCTCTCTTCATAGCTTACACAAGGAGAAGGACCTTCTCTGTGTACTGTTATGTAAATTACCTAGTAGCTTTGTTTGGAGAGTCACATACACTAGTCCCTGAAACAATACAATGTGTAGGCTAAAATATTCCTGACTTAATTAACTTAATTTCAGGAATGAAATAATCTTGAGCCTTAAGCTGAAGTTAAAGAGCTGGAGTGTTTTACTCTTCATGTAACCTTGAATTTATCTTAATTTTTTTTTGGACTTTTTCACTTTTGACCTAGATTCAGCCTCCTGAAATAATGAGGAAACAGCCTCCAATTAGATCAAGAAGAAGGTAGCACTTGTGTGATTCTTCTTAAGCTCAGTGTTCTCTATTTCCCTGCAGAGCACTTATATGACAAAGGAAATCCAGACCAGGATTTTGACTTTGCTGTAGTCACCAGGCTTTCTATCCTGAACTGACACAAATGACCACACAACACAAGGTCTTGTATTATTATAAGAGATTTCTACCATGCAGTCTTACCTAGAATTAACCTACAAAAATAATTCTGAATCCTTTAACAGGTTAGCATCCAGGTAAGTTTATAGAAAAATTTCCCTTTCTCTGATGAAAGCACGGATTACAAATGGCAATACGTCTCTGGGACATGAAGAGAAAAACTCTGATTACTCCTGCTTGTTGCTAAAATTGTTTCAATTTGTAAACCCCATGAAATAACATTAATGCTTTAGCCCCTAATATACAAAACATGTTCTAATAAGGTTTTCTCTTAACGTCACTGGGAATATCTAAGAATTTCTTTCAGGTTTCTTTAAAGGCAACGTTAACATCTCCATTATATATGAAAGTGTTTTACTTACTTCCAATGTTAAAATAGATAAATGAATAGTGTATTGTTAGACTCAGTTGGTCATACTGAAAATTGTTTGAATATATTGACGCATCTGTTCACCAGTCCACAGGAGACAAAGGAAAAACAAGCTTGTTTTATTTTATTTTGTTCTTACTATGCTTTAAAGGAAAAAGTGATTTCTGATTTGCCTAATTCTTACCTAGAATTAAGCTACAAAATTTAATTCTGAATCCTTTAACAGGTTAGCATCCATGTATGTTTATAGCCAAATTTTCCCACTCTCTGATGAAAGCATTGATTACCCTTGGCAACACGTCTCTGGGACATGAAGAGAAAAACTGTTTACACGTGATTGTTGCTAAAATTGTTTCACTTTGTGAACCCTATTAAATTATCTTAATACTCTAGCCCCTAATATATATACCATTGTCCCATAAGGTTCTGTGTTCTCTCCTCATAGCTTCCATAGGGAGAATAATGTTCTTTTTGTTCTTGTACAAAATTGACCAAAAAAGTAATTTGGGGTTTCTAAAATTTCAATCCCTGAAAAATTGCAATGTGTATACTTATACACTGTGAACATTCTTAAATTAATTTCAAGATTGAAATAGTCTACATCCTTAAGTTGAAGTTTTAGGGCATTTGTTTTTAACTCATAATGGAGTTTTGATCCTATTTTTATTTCTGACGTTTTCATTTTCGCCCGATATTCAACCTCCTGACATAATGAGGAAGGAGCCTCCAATTAGGCCCAGAAGTAGGTAACACAAGGTGTTTCTCCTTAAGCCTAATTATCTCTATTTCTAGCAAAACACTTTTTTTCTGGCAAGGGAAATCCAGATCAGGAATTTTACACGGATGGATTGATCACACTTATTTCTCTGAACTGACACAAATGAGCACACAACAATCAGTTTTGTATTATGCCAAAAGACTTCCAGTATGCATGCTTGTATTTTCTCTTTCTTACTTGGTTGCAATCTTGCATTATTCCGATGACCTTGGCACCAGCTCTGGTCCATCTGTCACAGTTGATCTTCTCACAGACCCTCCTCTGTGATGTGTGCCACAATGACTGTACGTTCAGTGTGTTCATTGCCACAGTGACTGGTCTTCATCCATAGTGTATACCCTCGTTACTAGACCTCCTTTGTGATCGGTGCTCCATTGTCTGACACTCCTCTGTGATATGTGTTCCAGTGACTGGCTCCCCTCTTTCATGGGTGACCCAGTGACTGAATCTGCTCCATATTTTTGGCACCAGTGATTGGCCTTCCTCTATTATGGGTTTCTCTGTGCCTGGGCATTCATGTGATTGATGCCTCTGTAATTATTGTTTATTCACAATGGCCACCACAGTGACTATGTCTCCTGTGTGATGAATGTCCCACTTCCTGAACCTTCTCAATAATGAGTGATGCTGTTACTAGCCTTCCTTTGAGGTGGGTGTCCTAATGATTGGTTCTTTTGTGTATTGGGTGCCTCAGTAACTGGTCTTGCTGTCTAATGAGTGACTGAAATTTCTGCATGAATTTTGTCCAAGTGACTGGCCATTCTCTTTATTGTGTTCCACATTGATATGTGCTCTTCTGTGATGGGTGAACCAGTGGCTAGCCCTTCTCTGTGATGCATCCCTTTGTGATTATCCATCCTCTCTGATGTGTGCCATGGTGACTAACTCTGATATGTTAGGGATGCCCTAGTGACTGACCTTCTCATGTTTGTTGCCCCAGTGACTGGTCATCATCTATGATGGTTTCCAAGTGACTAGCTTGTCTCCATTATTGGAGCCCAGTAACTAGCTCACCTATTTATGGGTGACCAGTGACTGACTCTCCTCCAAAATATGTACATCAGTGACTGGCTTTCCTATGAGATTGGCACCCGAATGACTGGACCTTTTCCAAATAGGTGCAAATGTGACTGATCCTGCTCCATTATGGATACCCCAGTGACTGCCTTCCTTGTAAATAGTGCCCAGGGCATGGCCATCCTTTATAATGTTTGCCCCCAGAGTTTAGTCATCCTCTGTAATGGGTGTCCCATTTTATAGACCTCTTGCATACTTGGTGACACATTGACTGTCTCACTTTTGTGATGGATGTCTCATTGACTGGCCCTTCTACATAATGTGTGCCCCAGTGCCTGGGCCTTCCCTTTGATTGGTGCCCCAGTGCCTGGCCTGCATATATGAGCACCTCAATGGCTAACTATCCTCTGTGCTTGGTGTCTTTTTTCACTGTGCCTCCTGCACAATGTGTGCCCCAGTGACTAGGTCTTCTCAATGATTGGTGCAGTAACTGGTCATCCTCCATGAAAGGTGTCATAATAACAAGCCCTCTTATGTTATATGTGTCCTAGTAATTGGGCCTCCTCAAATATTGGTGCTCAAGTGTCTATTCCTTTTCTGTGATGGGTGCCTAGTTCCTTGGCTTCCTTCATAATGGGTGTCCCAGTGACTGACCAGTCTTTTCAGTGGGTGTCCAAGTTACTGTTTTTTCTTCATAGTAGGTGTCCCATTGACAGATCCTCTGTGAATGGCGCCCCACAGACTGTTCTTTCTCCAAATTGCGTGCCTAAGTGACTAGTGATCCTATGCCATTGTTGTTCCAATAACTTGGCCCTCCTGCATAGTTGGTTTTC
>NW_007148754.1:0-580 GCF_000164805.1 Carlito syrichta | reverse complement strand
CCAGGGCATGGCCAGTCACGTAGGCACTTATTACAGTTTATATCCATTCCCTGGCAACCCATTTCACTGGGGACCAGTCACAGGGGAACTCATTACTGTGGAGTGCCAGTCACTCAGACACCCAATAATTTGCGGACCAGTCATTGGGTTACTCATCACAGAGTAAGTACACTCATTAAGGCATATATTCCATAGGAGGGTTAGTCACTAGGGTACCCATTACTAAAAAGAGACAGTCACTGGGATAGGCATCAGAGCAAAGTCCAAGTCACCGAGCCACCCATCACAGAAGAAGGCTGGGCATGGGGGCTGCTATCATAAAGAAGTCTTTGTCACCGTGGCACCATCACAGAAGAAAACCAGTCATGGATGGACCATCACAAATGAAAGCCTGTCACTGAGGCACCCACAGCAGAAGAGGGCCAGTCAATGAGACAACTATCCCAGAGAAGCGCCATTCACTGAAGCAGTCATTAGAATATGGGCCTATTACTGAGGCATCCATCCCAGAGGAGGGCCACTCACTGACGCACCCATTTCAGATCAGGTTAATGGAGTCACAAAACCCAGAGGAGGGCCA
>NW_007148753.1:0-768 GCF_000164805.1 Carlito syrichta | reverse complement strand
TTTCTCCCATAACAGGAGTACCAGTCACTGAGGCACATATCACAGAGCAGGGCTAGTCCCTGTGGCTCCAACACAAGAAATTCTGTCACCTAGTTACTCATAACTTAGGAGAGACAGTCCCTGGTGCAAGCATCACAATGAAGTCACAATGACGGTGGCACCCATCACAGAAGAAGACTGGTCACTAGGGTTACCATCAGAAAGGAGTTCTAGTAACTGAGAAATTCATCACAGAAGGAAATCAGTCACTGGTACACCATCACAAAGGAGAGCCAATCACTAAGACACACTTCCTAGAGGAGGATCGGTCAATGGGGCAACCATCCCAGAGGAGGCCCAGTTACTGAAGCACCAAGTAGGTGGTGGAATAGACACTGAGGCACCTATTATGGAGGAGGGCCAGTCACAAGACCACCCACCACAGAGGGGGTCAATCGCTGCAACATGAATTACAGAACAGGATTATTGAGTAAACCATCCCAGAGGATGGCCAGTATTTGAATAACCCATTTTGAAGAGGGAGTGTTACATGGACATTGATCACAGAGTAAATAACTGGGCACACATCTCAGATGAAGCCCAGTCTCTGGTCACCCATCACTGAGGAGGTCCAGTCACTGGAGTACACAATAGGAGGAGGTCAGTCTCTGGGACACTGATCACAGAGGGAGGCAAATCACTGGACCACCTACCAGAGAGGAAGTTCAGTAACCGGGTCATACATCATACAAGTCCTGTAAACTCTGGTGCTCTCACCATGGTGTAGAG
>NW_007148752.1:0-800 GCF_000164805.1 Carlito syrichta | reverse complement strand
AGACTGGTCACTAGGGCTACCATCAGAAAGGAGTTCTAGTAACTGAGAAATTCATCACAGAAGGAAATCAGTCACTGGTACACCATCACAAAGGAGAGCCAATCACTAAGACACACTTCCTAGAGGAGGATCGGTCAATGGGGCAACCATCCCAGAGGAGGCCCAGTTACTGAAGCACCAAGTAGGTGGTGGAATAGACATTGAGGCACCTATTATGGAGGAGGGCCAGTCACAAGACCACCCACCACAGAGGGGGTCAATCGCTGCAACATGAATTACAGAACAGGATTATTGAGTAAACCATCCCAGAGGATGGCCAGTATTTGAATAACCCATTTTGAAGAGGGAGTGTTACATGGACATTGATCACAGAGTAAATAACTGGGCACACATCTCAGATGAAGCTCAGTCTCTGGTCACCCATCACTGAGGAGGTCCAGTCACTGGAGTACACAATAGGAGGAGGTCAGTCTCTGGGACACTGATCACAGAGGGAGGCAAATCACTGGACCACCTACCAGCGAGGAAGTTCAGTAACCGGGTCATACATCATACAAGTCCTGTAAACTCTGGTGCTCTCATCATGGTGTAGAGCCAGTTACCAAGTTCCCATCACATAGGAGGGACCTGTCATTGACACGCATCAAAGCAGAGAAACAGTTACTGGGACACTATTCATAGAAGAAGGCTAATCACTGAGCAACCCATTATAATGGAGGGCCAATCGGACATCAAATAAGAGGACGGTCAAAAATTGGGACACCCATCAAGGGGTATCTCTGCCACTTGTCAGTAATCAC
>NW_007148751.1:0-786 GCF_000164805.1 Carlito syrichta | reverse complement strand
ATAGATGGTTAGTACAAGTGCACCCACTATAAAAGAGAGCAAGGCATTGATTCACCTATGACAAAAGAGGGACAGTCACATAAGCACTGAACACAGCAGGGAGTCAGTCACTGAGTACCTAAATTCATGGAGCAGTCATTACAGAATATGAATAGTCATTAGGGCAAGCAACACAGAAAAAGTCTAGTTACTGGGCCACCCATCACAGAGGAGAGCCAGTCACTGAGACAAATAGCAAAGAGGAGAGTCAATCACTTGGGCATGAATTATAAAAGAAGGTAAGTCACTGGGGGCACCAATCACAGACGAGGAATTATCACAGGGTCACCATCACCGTGCAGAGCCAGTTACTGAGGTATAAATCCAAAAGGCAAACCAGTCATTGAGGCACCAATAAAATTCCAGGGCAATTCACAGTTCACACAGTATGGGGAGGCTAGTTACTGGGACACTGATCACAGAAGAGGGTCACTAAATGAGGCACCCAGGCCAAAGGAGGGTCTATCAATGATACACCAATCACAAAGGTTTTCTAGTCACTGGGACACTCATTAGGACGTGTATAAATCCTTGAGGCACTGATTATATAGGAGGATCAGTAACTAGGGCACATATCTCTTAGGAAGTCCAATCACTGGAGCACCCATCACAGACGTTGACTCTTCACTGAGGCACCATTTTAGAAAGTGCCAGTCACTTGGAAACACATCACAGAGGAGGCCAGTAACTGAGGCATACATTACAGAAGAGAGTCTGTCAATTAAGCTTCCCTTATAAAACAATTTT
>NW_007148750.1:0-738 GCF_000164805.1 Carlito syrichta | reverse complement strand
TAGTCACTGGGACACTCATTAGGATGTGTAACAAAATCTTGAGGCACTGATTATATAAGAGGATCAGTAACTAGGGCACATATCTCTTAGGAAGTCCAATCACTGGAGCACCCATCACAGACGTTGACTCTTCACTGAGGCACCATTTTAGAAGTGCCAGTCACTTGGAAACACATCACAGAGGAGGCCAGTAACTGAGGCATACATTACAGAAGAGAGTCTGTCAATTAAGCTTCCCTTATAAAACAATTTTATGCACTAAGTTATGAAGGAAAGTGACTCACTGGTGTACTGATAACAAAAGAGGGCTGGTCAGTGGGACACCAATCAAAGAGGATGGCCAGTCACTGATGTACCCGTCACATGGGAGAACCTGTCATGTGGTACTCATTATAAAGGATGGACAATCATAGAAAAGAATCAGTCATGAAATGACATCACAGAGGAGAGCCAGTTACTGAGGCATTCATCACAGAGGACCAGTAACTGAAACACCCATGTCATAGGAGGTTCAGTCACTGGGGCATCCATCATAGAGGTAAGTCAGTCACTGAGGTACCCATCCCAGAAGAGGGCCAGTCACTGAGGCAACCATTATGAGGAGAGACAGTCACTGGGGCAGCAATCTCAGAGGTGGGCCTGAAATTGAGGAGTCTAGTAGAGAATAGGGCCAGAAACTGAATCACCCATAATAGAGGAGGGCCTGTCATTGAAGTATCGACCCCAGCAGATCACTGG
>NW_007148749.1:0-880 GCF_000164805.1 Carlito syrichta | reverse complement strand
GAGAAGAGAGTGACCTTGCCGGTGGAGGCGCAAAATGGAACATAATGGGAACACAGAGGTGATGAAAATGAGGATGTGGAGGGGATGAGACACAGACATTGTGACTTGGGAACACAAAAAGGATGGGACTTGAGAAAGAGGAGACGGGACAAAGAGTAGGAAGTAACAGGGACAGAATGATGGGATAGAATGTGAGGAGGATGGGGCCACCGGGGTTGGGATGGGCTCACAGTGGATATGGGCACACAGAGGGGGAGGAAGAGATGAGACCGAGTGAGGAGAGGAGGAGACTACAAGGTAGAGAAAAGGGTGATGAGCTAGAATGAACAGGAATAGGACGGCTCACTTCTCAGCTTACCATGGCCTGCTTTCTGTCCCAGGTCCCCGGCTCTCCATTCTGACGGTTCCCTCTTGAGAAATGGCACCAGTCAGAGCAGGATTCGGCCCCCTGCTGCTCCTGCTGCTGGGGCTGTGGGTGGCCGTGATCTCAGTGAGTGCCAAGCCCGGGCATGTGACCGATGCCGGGTGGTTTAAAACTCAGCACGTGCAGAACAAACGTCGATCATGCAAAGCCGCCATGGACAACATCAACAAGCACACAAAACATTGCAAAGACCGCAACACCTTCCTGCAAACAACCTTCTCCAAGGTGGCCGCCACCTGCAGGACCCCCAGTATAGCCTGCAAGGATGGCCAGAAAAACTGCCACAAGAGCCGCGGGGCTGTGTCCATGACCTTGTGTGAACTTACCTCAGGGAAGTACCCAAATTGCAAGTACCATGAGAATCACCTGAAGAAACGTTACATAGTGGCCTGTAACCCTCCTCAGAAAGGGGACTCTAAGAAATTCAAGCTGGTTCCCGTGCACTTGGACAACATC
>NW_007148748.1:0-10187 GCF_000164805.1 Carlito syrichta | reverse complement strand
AAATAAATAAATAATAATAATAATAAATATGCATTTATATTTCTACTGGCTGATAGATTACATTTTTTAAAGTTCTTAAGGCATATTTCAATCCAAGTCACATTGAGAATGCACTCCAATATTTGGAAGTTGATTCCACATTTTTACAATTGTGACTTGTGTTATGTTGAACGTGTGAGAGCAGGTGTCTTTTTTTTTGAGTTGCAGTCTCACTCTGTCACCCAGACTGGAGTGCAGTGGCCGCTACCGGCCACCACAACCTCGACCTGCTGGGCTCCGGCGATCCTTCCACCTCAGCCTTCCAAGTAGCTGGAACTACAGGCATGCGCTACCACACCAGGCTAATTTTTGACTTACTGTACAGATGAGGTCTCGCCAAGTTGCCCAGGCGGGTCACAAAACCGTGAGCTCAGGCAATTCACTCACCTCAGCCTCCCAAAGCGCTCGGATTACAGGCTGAACCACTGAGCCTGGCTTCGTGTCTTTTTAATATACTGACCTCTGTTCCTTTGAGTGGATACCTAGTAGTGGCATTGCTGAATCAAATAGAAGATCTACTTTGAGTTGTTTGAGAAATCTTCATGCCATTTTCCACAGAGGTTGTACTAATCTACACTCCCACCAACAGTGCATCAACATTGTCTTTTCTCTGCATCCATGCCAGTATCTCTTGTTTTTTTGATTTTTTAATAATGGCCATCCTGACTGGTGTAAGGGGGTATCTCACTGTGGTTTTTATTTGCAGTTCCCTGGCAATTAGTGATATTAGTGATATGTTTGTAGCCACTTGTATATCTTCTTTTGAGAGATGTCTGCTCATGTCATTTACCCACTTTTTAAATGGGATTATTGGGTTATTTTGCTGATTTGTTGGCGTTCTTTGTTGATTCTGGATATGTTAGAGGTGTAGTCTGTGCATATCTATGTCAGTGGTGTAGTTTGTGCGTATCTTCTCTCATCCTGTAGGTTGCCTATTTGCTCTGTTGATTATTTCTTTGGCTGTGCAAAGCTTTTTGGTTTAATGAAATATCACTTGTTTATGTGTTTTTGTTGTGTTCACTTTTGGGGTTTTAGTCATAAAGTCTTTGCCTGGTCCGATGTCTTTTAAGGATTTTTTTAGGTTTTCTCATAGTATTTTTATGGTTTCAGGTCTGACATTTAAATCTTTAATCAATCTTTGAGTTAACTTTTGTATATGGAGGGAGATCGAAATAAAGTTTCATTTTTCTGCATGTAGCTATCCAATTCTCGCAGCACCATTTGTTCAGTAGGGTGTCTTTTCCCCAGTGTATGTTTTTGCCTGCTTTGTCAAGGATCAGTTGGCTGTATGTATTGGAATTTTTCCCGGATTCACTATTCTTTTCCTTTGGTCCATGTGTCTGCTCTTGAACTAGTACCATGCCGTTTTGGAAACTACAGTCTTGAAGTATAGTTGGAAACCAGGTATTGTGATGTTTGTAGCTTTGTTCTGTTTACTTAGGATTACTTTGGCTATTCTGGTTTGTTTGTGATGCCATATGAATTTTAGGATTTTTTAAATAATTCTGTGAAAAATGACATCAATAGTTTGATAGGGATTGCATTAAATCTACAAATTACTTTGGGTATATGGTCATATTAACAATGTTGATTCTTCTGATTCATGAGCATGGGATGTTTCTCCATTTGTTTGTGTCCTCTATAATAATTTTCATCGAGTTTTGTAGTTCTCCTTGTATAGATCTTTCACTTCTTTGATTAAATATATTTATTTTGCAAAGGTATTTGTGCTTTTTAGCTGCTATTGTAAATGAAATTGAGTTCTTGATTTGATTCTCGACTTGGTCACTATTGGTTATGGCAGTGCTACTGATCTGTGTGTGTTGATTTTGTGTCCTGAAACTTTTCTCAATTCATTTATCAAATCCAGGAGTTTTTTGGTGGCATCTTTGAGATTCTCTAGGTATAAGATGGCATTGTCAGCACACAGAGAGAGCCTGATTTCTTCTTTTCTAATTGAGATACCCTTTATTTCTTTTTCTTGTTTGATTGCTCTGGCGAGCAGTTCCAGTAGTATGTTGAACAGAGGCACTGGAAGTGGGAATCCTTGCCTTGTCCTAGATCTGAGGAGGGAAGAGCTCAACTTTTCTATACTCAAGATGACATTGGCTGTGGGTTTGTTGTATAGGGCTTTTATTATTTTGAGGAATGATCCCTCTGTGTATTTTTTGCTAAGAGTTTTTATCATGAAGGAATATTGGATTGTGTCAAATGCTTTTTTTGCACCTATTAAAATGATCATATGCATTTGTTTTTAATTCTGCTGACATAGTGGATCGTGTTAATTGACTTGCATATGTTGAAACACCCTTGTATCCCTGGATAAAACCAACTTGGTCATGGTGTTTTGTTTTTGTTTTTTTGTTGTTGGTGTTTTAATGTGCTGTTGAATTTGTTTTGTAATATTTTCTTGAAAAATTTCCCGTGTATGTTCATAAGGGATATTGATCTGTAGTTTTCTGTTGTTGTGTCTTTTCCTGGCACTGGTGTCAGAGTGACATGTTCTTTGTAGAATGAGTTTGGGAGAAGTCCCACGTCTTTAATCTTGTGGAATAGCTTCAGTAAAACTGGTATCAGTTCTTCTTTGAAGCTCTGGTCGAATTCAGCTGTGATTCCATCAGGATCTGGACTTTGTTGTTGCAGGGAGACTTCTAATTGCTGTTTCAATCTTGTTACTTTTATTGGTGTGTTCAGGGTCTCTATTTGTTTCTGATTCAAGGTTGGGGGATCGAATGTCTCAAGAATTTTTCCATTTCCCTTAGGTTGTCTAGTTTGTTTACATAGAGGTGTTCATGATAGTCTCAGATGATCTTTTAAATCTCTATCATATCAGTTGTAATGTCTCCATTTGCATTTTTCATAGAGCTGATTTGAATCTACTCTCTTTGTTTCTTGATTAAATTAGTATTTGGTCTGTGAATTTTGTTTATCTTATTAAAAAACCTACTTTTTTGTTTTATTGATGCTTTGTATTTTTTTTTTCAGCATTTTATATGCTTTAGTGAAAGTTGACAAGAACAGCAGTTAAATAAGGTGACAGCTTACAGCTATGTTGGAAACATGCCCAGAAACATATGCTTGTAACTATTGTCCAAAGACTATGCAGAAACCCCTATGGCAAATCCATTTCATTAGGCAGAACTGAGCATTTGTATTCAAGCAGCTTAATCGAAAGACTTCAGTGAACAGGGATCTACTTCAGAATATTCAGCAGGTAGAAGATTTTAGATTACACAAAGTGAGTAACTGTGCCAATTCTTAAAATTTCTCTAGGTATGGGTTCTGTCATGTAGCAGTTTTTATGTAGATCTACATATAAAATACAGTCCACACCGCTTCAGACCCCTGGTCTGAGTGCAGTCACATGCTCGCGGCCATAACAGTCTCGACCTGCTGGACTCAGGTTTCCTTCTGCCTCAGTCTTCCAAGTAGCTGGAACCACAGGCACCTGCCACTATGCCTTGCTAATGTTTCTATTTATGTAGAGATGAGGTCTCGTCAAGTTACTCATGCTGGTCTCGAACCCTTGGGCTCAGGCAATCTTCTCACCTCTGCCTCCCAAAGTGCTGGGATTATAGGCTTGAGCTTTAATTACTTACATTCTTTTTTGATGATTTTTTCGTTTTTTTTTTTTCTTTTACCCTCCCCGCACTCCTCCACCTCTGATGATTTTTCTTATGGACATTATGGTTTAAGAAACATTCTCCTCACAAAATTTGAAATAGTTAAAATATGCCTTTAACACATTCTCCCAAAGAAGAATTTCCAAAGAGAGCTTTTTCTTCAAAGACTGGTCGCCTACATAGGATTAAATAACAAAAAAGTGCTAAAGTAATCTGTGGTCATAGAGTCAGAATAGTTATAGCCTTACAGAGACACTAACTGTGAGGGGAATGAAAGAGCCATCCAAGCATCTGGAAATGTTCTTTCGGCCTGGATATATTTACTATGTGAAAATTCATTGAACTGTATATTTGAGATTTGTGTAATATCCTGGATGTAAGTTAAATCTCAATTTCAAAAATCCTTGCAGAATTATAGTTCTTAAGGATTATTTTATTTTCATAATAAATGATAATGACCCAATAAATCCTAAAAAGATGATGATATAATTAAATCCCTGGTAAAATCATGATGTAATCTAATTTCTATTATTCTGCCTTGTACTATTGCTTAACTTAAATAGTATTTGTGCTATTTATTAAATTTTATAAGTACTTTGTGCTCAGAAAGTACAGTTGACCCTTGAACAACACAGAAGTTAGGAGTTCTCTGTGTAGTAAAAAATCCAGTATAATTTTTGACTCCCCCAGAGCCCATCTACCAATAGCCTACTGTTGACCAGAAGTCTCACCAATAACATATACAGTCAATTAACTCATATTTTGTGTGTTGTATGCATTATATGAGGCATTTTTATAATAAAGTAAGCTTAAACAAAGAAAATGTTATTAAGAAAATCATAACTAGGTGCAATGGCTCACACATGTTAATCCCAGCACTTTGGAAGGCCGAGGGGAGAGGATTGCTTGAGCTGGAAGGCCAAGGGGAGAGGATTGCTTGAGCCCAGGAGTTCGAGGTCAGCTTGGGCAACAGAATGAGGCCTTGTTTGTACAAAAACTCAAAATATCAGCTGAATGTGGTGGTGCATGCCTGTAGTTCCAGCTCCTCGGGAGGCTGAGTCAGAAGGATCGCCTGTAACTAGGAGGTCAAGGTGTGGTGATTCGTGATTGTGCTGCCGCACTCCAGTCTGGGCGACAGAGTGAGACCCCAGACAAGAAAGGAAGAAAGGGGAAAAAAAAGAAAGAAAGAGAGGGAGGGAAGGAGGGAGGAAAGGAGAGAGGGATGGAGGGAGGTGAGAGAGAGAGAGAAAAGAAATGCACAAAGAAGGCCGGCACAGGTGATTCACACCTGTAGTTCCAGTGCTTTTGAAGACTAAAGTAGGGGAATGGCTTGAGGTCAGGAGTTTGAGGCTACCGTAAGTTATGATCACTGCACTCCAACCTGGGCAGCAGAGTGAGAATTGGTCTCAAAAAAAGGGAAAAAAATAAAGTAAGAGAAAACATGTTCACTATTCATTAAGTGGAAGTAGACCCTGATACAGGTCTTCATCCTCATCACCTTCACGTTGAGTAGGCTGAGCAGGAGGAGGAAGAGAAGGGCTTGGTCAAAGTGTCTCAGGGGTGGGAGCGATGAAGAAAGCTCACATATAAGAGGACTTGTGCACTTCAAACTCATGTTGTTCAGGGTCAACTGCACATAAAGTTCTTGCTAAAGTTGCCTAGCTGCCGCATTCTCTCCTATGGTTTATGTTACCTGTCACCTACCTTTTCTATTTTTTAACTATGTGAAAATTATTAATAATAATTGTATTATATGTATCATAAGCTTTCATAACCATTAATTACAACTTAAATAAAAATAATCTATGTGGGCCAGGCATGGTGAATCATGCCTATAATCCCAGAACTTTGGGAAGCTGAGGCAGGAGAATGACTTAAGGCCAAGAGTTTGAGACCAGCCTGGGAAACATAGCAAGATCCATGACTTAAAAAAAAATTGTATTAATTAGCCAGGCATCGTAGCCAACGCCTGTAGTCCTAGATACTCAGGCGACTGAGTCTGGAAAAATCAGTTGAGACTGGGAAAATCACTTGAGCCCAGAAGTTCAAAGTTACAGTGAACTATTATTGCACACTATACTTCAGACTGGGCAATAAGTAAGATCCCATCTCCAATAATGGTAAGAATAATAATAATAATAAAATGCATTTGTACTTCTACTGGCTGATTGACTTACTATACTTTTTTAAAGTTCTCAAGGAAAATTTCACTTTAAGTCCCATAACAAAGTGAGTAAAAGATATGAATAGATAGTTCTTTAAAGAATGCATGCCAATATTTTAAAGTTGATTCCTAGATGTATCCAAATAGGAAAGAGAAAGTTAAATTATCCCTCTTTGCAGACGACAATATTCTAGGCTCAAAAATCCAAGAGAATCTGTCAAAAACCTCCTTGCACTGATAAAGGACTTTGACAAAGTCTCTGGGTATAAAATAAATGTGCAAAAGTCAGCTGCATTCCTATACACCAACAGTAAACAAACAGAACCCAAATTAAAAGCACAATCCCATTCATAATAGCCCCCCCCAATGAAATAACCTTGGCATATTCCTAACCAGAGGTCAAAGACCTTTACAATGAAAACTTCAAAACACTGCTCAAAGAAATCAAAGATGACACAAACATATGGGAAAATATTCCATGCTCATGGATTGGAAGAATCAACATTGTTAAGATGTCCATCCTACCCAAGGCAATCTACAGATTTAATGCAATACCCATTAAATCACCAGCAGCATACTTTTCAGACCTGGGAATGGCAATATAGGAATTCATATGAAAACATATTTGACCACAAATAACCAAAACAATTCTCAACAAAAAACAAAAACAAAATGGAAAGTATCACACTCCCATACTTTAAGCTTTATTATAAAGCTACATACAATAGTCAAAACATCTTGGTATTGGTACTAGAACAGGCATAAAGACCAAAGGAACAGGATAGAGATTCCAGAAGCCAAACGTCAATTTCTCAACCAATTCACCTCCAACTAAGCCTTTATCGTCAACCACTGGGAAGAGGAAGAGGAGAAGCTATTCAGTAAATTGTGCTGGGAAAACTGGCTGACCACATACATGAAGAAGTTTAAAACAAGACCCCTACCTATCATCATACACAAAAATGGATCAAAGAGCTAAATGTAAAACCTCAAACTATAAGATCCTTAGAAAATGCAGGTGATATCCATATGGAAATTGGAACTGGCAAGCAATTTCTGGTCAAGACCCCAAGTACCCATACCATAAAACCTCATCAAATTGACAAGCTTCTGCAAAGCCAAAGAAGCCATTGAGAGAGCAGGGACATAGCCCACAGCAGGAAAAAAATTTGTTAACTGTATGTCTGACAAAGGACTAACATCTAGGATCTACAAGGAACTCAAACATGTTGAAAAGAAATGAAAAAACAGTCCCATAAGAAAGTGGGCAAAAGACATGAGTAGACAGTTCTCAAAAGAAGGCATACAAGTAGCCAACATATACATGAAAAAATACCCAGCTTCACTAGTCATCAAAGAAATGCCAATTAAAACCACACCAAGACACCACATAACTCCAGTCAGGGTGACCATCATCAATAACTCAAAAAACAACAGATGCTGGATAGGATACAGGGAAAAGGGAGCACTTCTACACTGTTGGTAGGAGCTTAAATTAGTAAAACCTCTGTGGAAAACAATGTGGCAATTCTTAAAGATCTAGAAATCGACCTCTCATAGCACTCCACAATACCCTTGTTGGGAATATACCCGGAGGAACTCAAATCACTCTATGAAAAAGATTTCTGCACACACATAATTATCGCAGCATTATTTACAATACCAAAAACATGGAACCAACTGAGCTGCCCTTGGAAAGAGGACTGGATTGCAAAATAGTGGAACATATTTGTGATGGAATATAGTGTAATCATAAGGAAAGACAACATTATGAACTTCACAGCAACTTGGATGGACTCAGAGGCTATAATACTGAGTGATCTATCACAGAAACACAATATATTGACATACAAAATTTAACCTGTTGTTACCTGCTCAATTTATTCATGTATAACTTTTAGTTCACTGTATTCAGAAGTGCCTGGTGCTGATGCAACCACTTTGAGACATCTTGTAATTGATATTGGTACATATAGAGTATTGCAATTTTTTAAAATCGGAGTCTCACTCTGTCACCCAGGCTGCAGTGGAGGGCAGAGTCATGGATACCTCAGATTCAACCGGCTGAGCTCAGATCATCCTTCTGCTTTAGCCTTACTAGTAGCTGCAACTAGAGGCACATGCCACTATGCCTGGGTAATTTCTAGACATATTGTAGAGAAGAGGTCTCACCATGTTGCCCAGGCTGGTCTCGAACCTGTGGGCCCAGACAATTCTGTTGCCTCCACCTGCCAAAGTACTGGGATTGCAGGTGTGAGCCACCAAGCCCAGTCGAGTATTGCAATTTTAATACAGTTTTTTTTTCTTAAAATGTGTATACTTTTCTGGCACTCTGTATATGTTGGACACCACTGTTACTATGTATTATCTACATTTTAATTTTTTTCCTGTATGAATGAAGTGTGACAGTTGATTTAATAAAATGTTGCACCACATTCTTTGTGGCTTTACTGTGAGGGTGAAAACTTTCAGTGACTTTCTTTGTTTATCACTTCCTGTTTTCACAGTTTAGGAGCTTTAGGGAAACTTCTGGCTCTCTTCTCTCTGCCCCTATTCTAGATACCCAGGTATGTTGAATTCATGCTGTGAAAGCAGTGGTCTGTCACAGCATGGTTTTGCTATTGGTCAACACCGAGGACCTTTCTGTGTATTCTACTATTGTGTGGCCTCAATGACACCTTAGCTTTCAATTTCATCAGCAGTTGAAATCTTCAAAAGCATCAGCTAAGATAGAAACCTCAGATTTTCTTGCATATCTTAGAATCTTAATTAAACTAGAGCAAGACTTCAACCGCATTCATATATTTTTCTAGTTATTAAGATGTGGTTACTGTATGACTACAAAGAAGATTCCATCAATAAGGGGCCTAATAAGTCCTGTATCTTTTTTTTTCAGCAGGAGTCTCACTTTGTCGCCCAGGCGCATGGCCAGTGCAGACTTGACCTGCTGGGCACGGGTGGTCCAGCGACATGTTGCGAATTCCTGTTGCTTCATATCCTTGCCAGATTTTGATGTTGCCAGTTTTTGAATTTTAGCTATTCTAATAGGTATATAGTGGTATGTTATTGTTGTAGTTTGCAATTTCCTAATGACAGATGATGTAGAGTAGATTTTCCCATATGTTTATCTACAATATATATGTCTCCTTTGGTAAAGTGTATATTAAGATATTTTGCCCATATGGTAACTGGATTTTTAAAAAAATCATTGGATTCTGGGAGTTCTTTGTATATTTTAGATACAAATTCTTTATCAGGCATGTGTTTCCACAAATCTTTTCTCCTAGTCTGCACTTGTCTAATAGAGTCTTTCACAGAACAGAAACTTTTAATTTTAATGAAGTCAAGCTTGTCACTTTTGTTTTTCATGGATTGCACTTTTGGTGTTATGTCTAAAACGTCATTGCCAAATGCAAGGGGACCTAGGTTTTCTCCTATGCTATCTTCTAAAACTTGTATAGTTTTGCATTTTACATTTAGGCCCATGATGCCTTTTGAGTTAATTTTTGTGAAGGGTGTAAGGTTTGCATCTAGAGAAGGATGACGGTGATGATGATGATGCAGATGATGATGACGACGATGACGATTTGGCATGGGAATGCTCAGTTGGTCCAGCACCAGTTGTTCAAAAGACTCTATTTTCTCCATCGAAAAATGAATAAAGATGCCTGCTTGGTCAAAGACAAGTTCACTACATTTGAGTTGGTCTATCTTTGGGTTCTCTATTTTGAACCACTGATCTGTTTGCATATGCTTTTGCCCATACCATACTGTTTTGATCACCGTAGTTTAGTAGCAACTCTTGAAGTCAGGTACTGTCAGTTCTCAACTTTGTTTCGGTATTGTGTGGAATATTCTGGGTCTTTGGTTTTTCCATATAAACTTTAGAATCAGTGTGCTATATTTGGTACCACAAAAGAATTTTCTGGAATTTTTATCGGGATTTTGTGGAATCTATGGATCAAGTTGAGAAGAACTTACAGCTTAACAATATTGAGTTTTCATATCCATGAACATGAAATATCTCTTCAGTGATTGATAAGTATTTATTAATTTCATGAACATTTTATAGGCTTTCTCAAATAAATCTTATACATATTTTGCTGAAATTATACCCAAGTATTCCAATTTTTGCTGTTAATGTGAATAGGATTATGCTTTAAATTTCAAATTCCAGTTGCTCATTGCTAGCATATAGGAAAGCCATTGGCTTCTGTACGCTAGTCCACAACCTTGTTATAATCTCTTATCACTTACAAGAGTTTTGGGGGCAATTCTTTTAGATTTTCTATAGACAATCATACCACCTGTGAACAAAATCGACTTTTTTTCTTCCTTCTCAATGAATATGAGTTTTTTTT
>NW_007148747.1:0-5923 GCF_000164805.1 Carlito syrichta | reverse complement strand
GATAAGTATTTATTAATTTCATCAACATTTTATAGACTTTCTCAAATAAATCTTATACATATTTTGCTGAAATTATACCCAAGTATTCCAATTTTTGCTGTTAATGTGAATAGGATTATGCTTTAAATTTCAAGTTCCAGTTGCTCATTGCTAGCATATAGGAAAGCCATTGGCTTCTGTACGCTAGTCCACAACCTTGTTATAATCTCTTATCAGTTACAAGAGTTTTGGGGGCAATTCTTTTAGATTTTCTATAGACAATCATACCACCTGTGAACAAAATCGACTTTTTTTCTTCCTTCTCAATGAATATGAGTTTTTTTTTAACTTCTATCTTAGTTGTGTTAGTGAAAGTTCCAGTACAATGTTGAATAGAGTGGTAAAAGGGAACATCCTTAATTGTTCCTGATCTTAGAGAGAACACCTCTAGTTGATCACCATTATTTAGCTGTAGGGTTTTTATAGATATTCTTTATTAAGTTGAGGAAGTTCGCCTCTATTTCTAGTTTTCTAAGTGTTTTATTATGAATAAGTGTTGGTTTTTGTCCAGTGCTTTTCCTGTATCAGTTGATATATCATTTTTCTTGTTTAGCCTGTTGATGGAATGGATTATATTGATTTTTGAATGTTGAGCCAGCATATCTGCAGTAGAGCTCTCTTGGATGTTATATATACATTGATGTATACCTTATTTATACATTGTTGGGTTTGACTTGCAAATATATTGTTGTTCACTTTTGTATCTATGTTTATGAGATATATTGGTCTGTAATTTTCTTTATTGTACCTTTGTCTGGTTTTGATATGAGAGTAATGACGACCTCATAGATGAGTTGCAAAGTGTTCCTCTGGCTTCTAATTTCTGTAAGAGAGTGTAGAGAATGGGTATCATTTTTCTTAAAATGTTTGCTAAAGGTCACAATCTGGGCCTATTGCTTTCAGTTTTGATGACTATACATTGTCGATTCAATTTCTCCCATATATACAGGCTATTGACATGATTTATTTCTCATCGTGTGAGTTTTGATAGTGTGTTTTCAAGGAACTGGTCCATTTCACCCAAGTTATCAAATTTTTGAACACAAAGTTTTTCATAATATATTTTATTATTCAGTTGACATTCAAGAGTTCAGTAGCAATGTTTCTCTTTTATTTTTGATAGTAGCTTGTGTTTTTTCTGTTTTTTCTTGGTTATCCTGGCTAGAGGTTTATAAATTGTAAGGATATTTACAAAGGACTAGCTTTTACTTTCATCAGTTTTCTCTATTATTTATGTTTTCAATTTTGTTGATTTCTGCTCTGAATTTTATTATTCCTTATCTTCTCTAGTTTTTGAAGGGAGAAGCTTAGATCATTGATTTTAGACCTCTCTTCTTCTTCCACTTCCTCCTCCTCTTCTTCCTTCTTTTTCTCCTAAACTCCTCCTCCTTCTTCCATTCCTCCTCCTCCTCTTTCTCCTCCTTTTTTGAGTCAGGGTCTCACTCTGTCATCCAGGCTAGAGTGCATGGCACAGCTTACTTCCTGGGTTCAGTTTATTTCAACACCTCAATCTCCGAGTAACTGGGACTACAGCCATGCACCACCATGCTCGGCTAATTTTTTGGTTGTTTGCAGAGATAAGAGCCCACTATGCTGCCTGGGCAGATTTCGAACTCCTGTTCTCAAGCGATCCTCCCGTTTTGGTTACTCAAAGTGCTGGGATTAAAGGCATGAACCACCGTATCCAGCCTTCGTTTCTAATATATACAACCAGTGCTATAAATTTCCCTCTAGAACTTGCTAAATGTACCCCACACATTTTCATAAGTTGTATTTTGATTTGTATTTGGTTCAGATTTGGAGGTTTCGTTTTAGACCCATGAGTTACTTAGAAGTGTGTCGTTTAACCTGAAAATAGTTTGGATGTTCCTGCTATTCTTCTGTTATTGATTTCTTGTTGAATTCCATTGTGTTCTGAGAGGATACTTTGTATGATTTCTATTCACTTGAAATATTTAATGTGAATTTTAAGACTCAGGATGTGGTTTATATTGGTGAGTGAGCTTGAGAATAATGTACATTTAAAATCCAGTTAATTGATGGTACCGTTGGGTTCGACTATGCCTTTCCTGAACCTCTGCCTGCCTGATCAGTTAATCACTGATAGAGCAGTGTTGAAATCACCAGCTATAATAACGAATTTGTCGATTTCTCCTAGCAGTTCTATCAGTTTTTGCCACATGTATTTTTAAACTCTTTGCAAGTGCCATACATATTATAGATCATTGTTTCTTCTTGGATGATTGACTCCTTTATAATTATGTAGTGTGTTCTTAAACCTGACAATTTTCTTACTCTGGAATCTTCTTTTATCTGAAATTAACATATCTATTCCATCTTTCTTTTGATTAATGTTAGCATGGAGTATCCTTCTCAATCTTTTTACTTCTTGTCTTTGTGTGTCTTCATATTTATAGTGGGTTTCTTTTAGGCAACAGATAGTTGTTTCTTTTTTAAAAATCCACTCTGATAATCTCTGTCTTTGAATTGGTGTATTTAGACCTTTCACAACGAAAATCATTTATATTGTTGGTTTAAAATCTACCATATTTTAACTGTTATATATTTATGACCCTTATACATTTTTTGTGTCTTCTCTTTTTCTGCTTTTGTGGCTTTACCTAACATTTAATATGATTCAATTTTCTCTTCTCTCTTGTCATATAAATTATATATAAAAAAATTTTAGTGGAGTTTGCAATTTACACTTACAACTAATCTAATAACACTCCAGTTCATGGTAGGGCTGCTACTTTATAACAGAATATGTATTTTCAATTTTTCCCTCCTGTCCAATACAGTTGTCATTCATTTCTTTTATGCATAACTCTAAATATCCAATATAGTGTTGCTATTATTACTTTGGATAAACTCTTAATAGATAAATCAAAAATAATAAAAATACAATAGTTTGCATGTATTTATTTCTCTGTCTTTATGTAGATATGAGTTTCTGGCCCAGGAAAATAATTCTCTGAGAAACTTTTAAAAATATTTCTTTCAAGGCACATCCACAGGCTGTAGATTCCAGATTTTGTTTATCTGAAAATATCTTGATCTCTTTTTCACTTTTGAAGGATAATTTTTATTTATATGAAATTATAAGCTGAGTTTTTCTTCTTGCAACGCTAAACATTCACTTATGTTTTGATTAACTAGAAAATGTAGTTATTATAATATCTGTCTAAGACAATAATAAGGCTTCAGAGAGTACAAAAAGTGCCCAGTGATCGTATGTTCCATCATGTGCTTTTCTAGCTTCTTACAAATTTTCATTCATATTAAAGCCTAGCAACAGTGGACTCTTATGAGTCTTTTCAAATCAAGAAAATGATACATCCTACTTATACTTGATCTTTTTCTTCCTATTGGCATTGCCTCTTGAATCACTTTGGGGATGAACTCTGTGATAAGGTCTTCAAAAATATCTACTGTTTCAGTATAAGGATTGTTGTCAACCACAAACACATGCATCAAACACAATATTTCTGTGGACAAACTTTATTCTTTTTAAGAGTCTCCACCTTCTGCACTTTCCCCTGATTCGCCATTGTCTTCAGGAGTTGGACCTTCTTCCTCATCTGTCATCCTGTCACCTACTCAGCCATCATCAGCCTAAAACTCTTTTATCTACTCAGTAAATTAATCCTCTTGCAGGACAACTCCGGGGAGGGGGGACTCTTTTACTGCATTGTTGACTGATGTACCCTCAGTACCTAGAACAGTGCTTAGAACACAGTATGTGTCCAATAAATAGCTGATGCTGCATGTTACTTAGGCAGAAATTTAGCATTGTTTTTAACCCACTAAATTCACAAAACAGCATTGAACTTCGATGCTTGATAGTTTTCAGCATAATTTAATTTTAATTTATGCCAATTTAGTGTCTCTGTACCTCATTTTTACTTAATACCGTAGGAAAATAATAGTGTTTACATCTGCATTGATAATTCTGTCTCCCTTCAACTCCAATTTTTTTTTTAACTCAGGGTCTCACTCTGTCGAGTACAATGGTACAGTCATCGCCATCGCAGCCCCGACATGCTGTATTCAGGCAATCCTTCTGCTTCAGCTTTTCTAGAGCTGAAACTACTGGCTTGTGCCACCTCTCAAGGCTAACTTTAAAAAAAATGTATTAATTGTACAGATGAGGCTTCAACCTGTTGTCCAGGCTGAACTCTTGTGCTCAGGCAATACTCTCACTTCCGCCTCCCAGAGTGAAGGGATTATAGGCATGACTCACCATACCTAGATCATCCTATTTTTTTTTAAGTTTTGGGACAAGAATTTATTACCTTATCATCAAAAATCAGCTTACATCGGTACATGAGAGAGCACTAGTATGATTTAGGGATTTATTTCTCTAACCATATGAACTACAAACTCCTTTTTAGTAAGGTATTAACCTCCCTCCTTCCCCCACACATCCATCTGAAGAGAGTATTGTAAATAAGCTAAAAACATGAGGTAGGTAAATGACACTTCAGATGAGGAGGACCCAGGGAGTCTGGAGTCCTGAGCCTTGATTTACAGTCTGCTAATGCTGAGAATGGATGGAGCCTTCTACCAGTGCCTTGTGGGAGAGGTTCCGGATATAGAGATACACCGTAATTAACTAGGATTGAGAAAATCCTACATGGATACTCGCCCATCCTGTACAAATAAATGCAACTCCAGATTTAGAGCACAGAGTGTGTTGACTTTGAAAGAAGTCCCTGCCTGTCAGGTGGGAATCCCAAGTGACACCCAGTGTCAGCAATAATGATCACTCCTTCTTACTCAGAATGCTAACCCCACATGATGAGAACTTTGCAAGTCCTAACCACTGCTTTGAGCAAACCAAACCTTTCCCCAGGGATCCCTGCCACACCCACCCACCTGGATTCCCAAATACCGGCTTGAGGTACTGCCAAACAGACACTTGTGGGAGTTTTCACTCTACCATCATTCACAGTTCCAACGTGGGTGGGTTCATGAGGGCTGATCTACGAAGATCAAGTTGGCCTCTGGGAAGCAGAAAGAATTTTCAAAATCATGAAAGTCAGAATCGGTCCTTAGATGTAGTCACAGTAAGGACTTTTGATTCTATGTGTAAAGGCTTCCCATAAAGGATGGGTTAGTGGTTAGCAACTTCCTGCTGAAAGCCTTAAAGACAGCCGAGTGCATGTCAGAATAAGTAAGAATGATGGTGAAAGTAATGTGGGGTTCAAGGGGGTAAGGAAGGTGGAGTACAGTGTGCACCAGCAGAGCTGAACCCAGAAGGAGGCCTATTTTGTCTCTTGATGGTTACCTTAGTCAATGATTCTCGTGCTGGATGCGAAAGGGGGCAGTGCAAGTCTTGGGTGAATATAACCGTAAGACTAGACAACAAAGAAACAACAAAAGAAAAGAAAGAGAAAGAGATGGCAATGTCAGGGAGTCATGTTTATATAGCCTAAACCACAGTGAGCACCTAGGTGTGGGCACTTTCCAAACCTCCGTGAAGTCCTAGGTGTGAGGTTTACTGGTCCTGGAGGGAGGGAGAGGGTCTGCTCTTTGCCACTAGTCCAAGGTCCTTGACGTCACCGGCAGGATCAGCAGATACCGTTCACAGTAATACCTGCAGAAGCTCTGTCAGGTCTTAATATTCGTTCACATACTGAGCCTCTATTTCCTCTTCTCTGAGATGTGATAATACCTTACTTACCTCATGTGGCTGAACTAATAAAATGAGACAGCAAGAATAAAAGTGCTTTGTAATCATTAAACAATATATACTTGGATAACTGGATATAAGCTCCTGGGTTCTACAGCAACTCACTTTTGACCCCTGCAAAGTCTCGTTTATTCCCTAATAAGCCTAGTAACAGTACGCCCATCTACTACCCTCCACCACTACTCTGCC
>NW_007148746.1:0-1195 GCF_000164805.1 Carlito syrichta | reverse complement strand
TTTTATGATTACTTTAAATAATTTTCAAAAAACTTATTTTCAGATACTATCAGAAAATACTATGACAAATGTGTGGGAAACATAAAGGTAAATAAAGACAGTTCCAGCCAAGATTAAATTTATTATTCAGTATGACGAGGCACATGTATAAGCATACGTAACAAAGGAATAAACATAGACAGGGCTAGGAAAATTCTGAGATTGAGTAATGGGCCTTAGGGCTCGCAGCTAAAATCATTGTAGTCAGGTCTTAACAATCCTGTCCTAGAGGCGCCAATCCATGGGACTGCCTCATCAATTCTGACTTCTTCAGTAGGATTTCACATGCTCCCAAGCCTGTGATCTGTGGGATTATTAACCTATTACACTGAGCTTTACGTATACAAGAATTACCCTAGAGGCAATTTTCCTTTGCCCATGCCATCTCTGGCATGTTTCTCTATCTCTCCCCTCTTCCTTCTATAATAAACTTTGTTTGGAAAATTATTTTTTAAGAAACAGAATTTTCTTACAGATGAAGAGACTAAGTTCTAGAGGGAAGTGACTTGCTCAGGGTAATATGTCTAATTCAGTGATTCTCAACTGAGATCAATTTGATAATGTCTAGGACACATTTTTGGTGAACATACTTGGGATTTGCTATTGGCACAAGGCCACGGATATTGCTGAGCATCGCACATTTCACAAAGAATTAGCCAGATCAAGAATGATCCAGATCAAGATAAATAGCACTGAGGCACTGAGGTGGAAAAGCCGTGGTCTGCATGATGGCATAATGAAGTATCCTAGCAGACTTACTTGTACCTTACCTATTAAAAAGTATGGGTAAACAACTGGGACTTAGAAGTATTTTTATTAAGCAGATTTTCATTGTAGTGGTGCTAGTTCTTCCACCAGCAAAAGAAATATTGATATTATACCATTGAAACAATAGCTGAGTTACTTTTCTTGAAAAGATGAATTTATCATGTAATCAGTTACACGTTTTCTTCCCACCTGCGATAATGGTAAGAATTCTTGGAACAATTTACTAGGGCGGCAGGTGCAGGGGTGACTCATTGTGATTGAGGGGAACCCCAAGATTTTGAAATGAATGGGCTCACCACTATCTCAGTGGTTTTACTTTTCCCTGTCCACCTCAAGTTTCTCAAACAAAATACTGGGTTATAGACAGTTTCTGGGGTGCCCTTGAACC
>NW_007148745.1:0-749 GCF_000164805.1 Carlito syrichta | reverse complement strand
AAATTGCTATATCATGTAAATAGATATTTAGACTGTCACATTTACAATTTTCTAGTTATAGTTTAGGCCTTAAATGATTTAAGTATAGTTTACAGAAAGATCTACCTATGAAATGACAGTAATTGCAGCAGTCAATTTTGTACTTTATAATTATGATATTTAGTATTTAGTGATAACAGTAGAGATCTATAAGCTTTTGCCCAATTTTACTTCCATTCATAATAATTTGGAAGAAAATTTAACTTTTCTGCTTAATATTATTTTAATGATAAAATCAGTACATTAAATGATTGAACCAGGTAATGTGATTCATTTCCTTATTAAACTGAATGTATTTCGATGCTCTTACCAAATACCTGCTTTAATCTGAAATCTAGATGCATGCTAGGTAATAATTTCATTATAAATTTCAAGGAAAACTGTTTTTCATTAATATTAATAATATTATTGAATTTTCATTTTACTAAAAAATTCTGCAGACATACAGGTCACCTATAGACATAAAACAATCAAATTTGTCTTTGATTTTTAAAAAATAGATTTTAAAAAGACAAATAGAGGTTCACAGTACAATTAAGCAGAAGGTACAGAAATTTCTTATGGACCCCTGGCCCCCATACATTCATAAACTCTCCCATTATCAGCACCATCTTGGTACGTTTGTTACAACTGATGAACCTACACTGACACCTCATTGTCGTCCAGAGTTTAGAATTTGCATTGGAGTTTACTCTTGACTCACAGTAGGG
>NW_007148744.1:0-742 GCF_000164805.1 Carlito syrichta | reverse complement strand
ATATATTCACAGTTATGAAACCATCACTAAAATTCCCTTTTAAAGTATTTAATCACCCTGACCCACATTCATACTTCTAATCCACACCCCATTTTACTAAGAGCTAAGCAACCATTAATCTACTTTCTATATCTATACATTTTATTATTCTGGACATGCATAGACACGAAATTACACAGTATATGTAGTCTTTTGTGATTACCTTATATCACTATGTTTTCAAGGTTTATTCATGTGGTATCAATATTTCATTATTTTTATGACCACATAATATCCCATTGTATGACTATTAACAAAACCTGTTTATCCATCAGTTGGTGGGCATTTGGATAGTTTCCACTCTTCCTTTACTAAGAATAATGCTGTTAACACTTTGTGTACTACTTTTTATGTGGGCATATATTTTCATTTCTCTTGTGCATATGCCTAAGAATAGAATTCCTGGGTCATATAGTGAGTTCATATTTGACATTTGGAAGGACCATTAAATTGCTTTTCAAAGCAGCAGAATTATTTTTCGTTGTCATAGGCAATGTATAAGGATTCCATCTTTTCTCTATCTTGGTCAACACTTATTGTTGTCTTTGTTTTTTGTTTGTGTGTCTTTTTCACTCCTCTCTGGCCTTTTGTCTCTTTTTCACCTGTTAGTTGGTATGTATGTCTGTTTTCTCTCTCACTCTTCTCTCTTTCTAATTTCCTATGAGGCCCCCCTTCTTCAATTATTTTACTCTTTCGTACCTCC
>NW_007148743.1:0-762 GCF_000164805.1 Carlito syrichta | reverse complement strand
TTCATGTCCACCCTGCTGATGTCAAGTTCTACAGCACCAGTGCATGAGAAGTCCCAGCTGTACAATCTAATTTGGTTCATTTAGTGACTAATGAGGAACACCACACACTATGGTGTAATTATTAAGTAAGATCTTCCTAGAATGTTTGTACACATCTAGAGTAACTGACAGACACCTTAATTTGTAAGCCAGGCAAACGGGGTGAGAATAGACTCATCTCAAAAGCTCACACTTATTTTTGCATACACAGAACACCGGCCCACACTGAGGATTGGCGAATGGCACAGGAAGATGCTCAGGACAAGTGGAAATCTCCTACAAGGGTATCTGGGGGTCAGTGTGTGATGACGGCTGGGGCCTGAAGGAGGCACATGTCGTGTGCAGGCAGCTAGGGTGTGGCTCAGTGGTGTCTGCTCCCCTTGGTGCCCACTTTGACCAAGGCTACGGAAAGATTCTCCTGGACAACGTGTGCTGCAGTGGTGAGGAAAGCCACCTGGTCCTGTGTGCCCATGACAGCTGGTTCACTCACAACTGTGGTCACGAGGAGGATGCCGGCACCGTCTATGCAAGTGAAGATTCTCGTCGCATTCTCAGCATCTCCTGGGCAGGAAAGTTTATGTCCCTCCTCTTATGACAACTAATGTCTCCCTCTCTCCATGCTCACAGGTTCTCTAGCAGCAGATCCCACCCCTCCAGGTAAGACAGATTGGGGTTATCTCATTGTTGCATTATACTAGCACAAGTTCTCTTTAGCTAATATTT
>NW_007148742.1:0-768 GCF_000164805.1 Carlito syrichta | reverse complement strand
GCCATTGATATATCTTGACACTTTTGCCATTATTTAAATAATCACACATACAGGGGCCTATTTCTGAACTTGCCCTTTTATTCCTCAGATTTATATGACTATCTTCATGCCCATGTCACACTCTCTCGATTACTATAGTTTTAAAGCAGTGTTGAAATCAGATAGCATGTCATCCAACTTTGTTCTTTTTTTTTAATATATTTATTACTTTTAAATTGTGAGGTACAGTTAAAGGTTAGGTATACAAATATGCATTGTGCAGGTATTCTTGTTGATGAGGTATATCCCCCCATCCCCAGACAGATATTGACTACTGTTAATCCAACCTCCCTTCCCCTCACTGCCCCCCCCATAGTTTCCCACCACTGTCAATCCTTTTCTTATAGTATTATGATAGTTGTTCAAGGTTCACTTATGAGTGAGAACATGTGATACACAGATCTTTGTTTCTGTGAAAGATCACTCAGTATTATAAACTCCAATTCCATCCAGGTTGCTGTGAAATTCATGATTTTATTCTTTTTTATGGCTGCATAATATTCCATTTAAAAATATACCATATTTTTTTAATCCAGTCCTCTTTTGATGGACAGCATGGTTGGTTACATGATCTTGCTATTGTGAACAATGTTGCGATAAACATACATGTGAGGGTATCTTTTTTATAGAGTAACTTGAGTTCTTCAGGGTATATTCCCAGTAGGGGGATTGCAGGGTCATATGGAAGGTCAATTTTTAGAGTTTTTAGGAATCGCCACACTGATTTCC
>NW_007148741.1:0-980 GCF_000164805.1 Carlito syrichta | reverse complement strand
AATATGTTCTTCCTTAACTCTATCAATTAGTCACTCTTTCAGTAAGGACTAGAAAAGGCAGATTATCTCACTGTATATTTGTCTACATACCCTTATTCTTGGATAACGATTTAGCTGAGTATTCTATTTTGGGGGGACAATTTGTTCTTAGCACTATGGTTTTCTCCCTATGTTTTTGCTGCTGGGGATCTTATATTCAATAAAATTAATTGTTCCCTTATGAATAAATTATTTTAATTGAGGTTTAAAAAAATTTTTTTTTGGTTTTTATTACTTTATCTTATTTGACATTGATATGTTCTGAATATGAGGGTTCTTTACCTTCATCGATTCTGAAGAAAATCTTTTAGCAAATTTTTTTCTCTTATTGTTGTTTTTCTGTCATACTCTCAAATATTTTAAAAATAAAATTATGATTATTGACAAAAAATCTCTTTTACATATATATGCTTAAAACTAATTTTGGTTCATTGCCTTGCATTTTGTGACCTTTTTTCCGGTCTAGTTTCCAATTTAATAACTCCTCAGCTGGTACTCAACTTCTTATATAAACTATCTTTTATGATTTTGATTTGCAAACAGGTTTTTAACACAATCTTCTCTCATATTGCTCCTTTATTGTCTCAAGTTCTTGGATTCTATTTTTTTAAATGTCTGCTAATTTTCATATGTGGATTGGTTCTTCATCTTTTGCCTTGAGTTCATTTTCGGTGGAACTTTTTGTGTGTTCACTTCTTTGTGGTCTTGGTGATGGCCTTTTACTTCACAGTGGTTTTGTGCATACTTCTTCCAGGAATATTTGGTCTATCAGCAATCTAGGCACAATTTTTACAATCTTTCATAGGGGGATTTCTAGTCTACTTATATATTAGAAATTTGATTCGAAACCCATATGAGACATAGACGGTGTTTTATAATTCTTTGGGACACATATTTCTCACCAGTAGCCATTCAGATATAGACATGTGACTTATCACCCC
>NW_007148740.1:0-898 GCF_000164805.1 Carlito syrichta | reverse complement strand
TAGCTATCCTAACTAGTTGGCTGACAAGTTAGTTGAGCTAACTTATCAGCTGATAAGGTGGCCGATTAGTCAGCCAAATAGGTTAGCTGACTCAACTAGTTGGTCAGCTAGTAGGCTGACCAGTTAGCTGACTTAACAAGTCAGCCTGCCAGTGAGCCAAGTGACCTGAATTAACTAGTCGGTCGGTGAGTGAACCGACTTGTCAGCTGACTTAACTAGTAGGTCGGTGATTAAGCTGAGTTGTCAGCTGACTTAACTAGTCGGCCAGCGAGTGAGCCGACTGGTCAGCTGACTTAACTAGTCACAGGCCTGTGAGCTCACCGGTCAGCTCAATTTAGTAGGCTTGCGTGTGAACCAACAGATCAGAAGACTTAAATATTCGACTAGCGATTGATCTGGCTGGTGAGCCAACTTAACCAGCAGTGAGCCGACAGGTAAGCTTCCTTAACAAGTTGACTGGTGAGTGAGTTGACCCGTGATCTGACTTAACTAGTTGACTGGCGAGAAAGCCGATTAGTTACTTGTCCTCTGAGTGAGCCGACAAGTTTGTAAACCTGTTGACTGGTGAGTGAGCCGACTAATTTGCTGAACGGTTGTCATGCAAGGGAGCTTAATACTTAGCTGACCTGATGGAAAGCAAGCGAACCCACTAGTTAGCTGAACAGATAGCAGATTTGCTAACCAACTGGATAGGTAAGTAACTAGTTGATGTGCTAGCTTATGACTAGCTAGCTGACTAGATAGCTGGCTATCTAGCTGACATAACTAGCTAGCAAACAAGCTAACTATCTCTCTAGCTTGCTGACTTAACTAGCTAGCTATCTGGCTACTGGCTAACTGACTTAACTATCTAGCTGAAGAGTTAGCTGTCTAGCTAGCTGACTTAACTAGCTAGCTG
>NW_007148739.1:0-480 GCF_000164805.1 Carlito syrichta | reverse complement strand
GACCTGATGGAAAGCAAGCGAACCCACTAGTTAGCTGAACAGATAGCAGATTTGCTAGCCGACTGGATAGCTAAGTAACTAGATGATGTGTTAGCTTATGACTAGCTAGCTGACTAGATAGCTGGCTATCTAGCTGACATAACTAGCTAGCAAACAAGCTAACTATCTCTCTAGCTTGCTGTCTTAACTAGCTAGCTATCTGGCTACTGGCTAACTGACTTAACTATCTAGCTGAAGAGCTAGCTGTCTAGCTAGCTGACTTAACTACCTAGCTGACTAGCAACCTGACTAGCTAGCTGACTTAACGAGGTGAATTAGCTAGCTATCCAGCTGGCCAGTCAGGTGACTTAACTAGCTAGCCAACTACCTGGTCAGCTGGGAAGCTAGATGAATTAACTAGCTTACTTAAATAACTATCCAGCTGTCTAGCCAGATGAATTAACTAGCTTGGTACCTAGCTATCCAGCTGGCTAGCCAGCC
>NW_007148738.1:0-3154 GCF_000164805.1 Carlito syrichta | reverse complement strand
AGCTAACCTGATTAGCCTGAGAGTGAGCCAACAAGTTAGTTGACCTGTTGGCTGGCAAGCGAGCTGACTGGTTTGCTGACCAGTTGGGAAGTGAGGGAGCCTACTAGTAAGCTGACCTGATGGAAATCAAGCGAGCCCACTAGCTAGATGACCAGCTAGCTGAGTTGATAGCCGACTAGTTAGCTAAATAACTATCTGATTTGCTAGCTGACTTAACTAGCTAGCTGACTAGCTAGCTGGATATCTAGCTGACATAACCAGATAGCCAACAAGCTATCTAGCTGTCTAGTTTGCAGACTTAACTAGCTAGTTAACTGGCTAGTTAGCTGTCTAGCTTACTTTCCTATCTAGTTGACCAGCTAGCTAGCTGACTAGCAAGCAGTATAACTAGCTGACTTAACTAGCTAGCTGAATAGTTAGCTGAGTTGCCAGCTGACTTAGTTGGATCCCTAGCTGACTTTACTAGCTGACTAGCAAGTAGGCTGGATAGTTGGCTAGCCAGCTGACTTAAGTAACTAGCTGCCTGTTTGACTAGACTGCTAGCCATCTGGTTTAACTAGCTAGTTACCTGACTGGCTAGCTGGCTAGGGAGCCAGCCAGCCAGCTGGTGGGCTCAGCTGGCTAGCCAGCCAGCTTAATTAGACAGTCAGCTGTCTGGACAGTTGGAGAAACAGCCAGTCTAACTAACCAGCAGCCCTGCTGGTCAACCAGAAAGGAAGCCAGCTTAAGTAGTTTGCTGCCTATCTGACAAACCTGCTAACCAGCTGGTTTAACTTACCAGCCACCTAGCTAGCCAGCCGGCTAACAAACTGACTTAACTAGCTGACTTAGCTAGATAGCCATCCGGCTAGCCAGCTGGCTTAACTAGGTATCCATCTAGCTAGCCATCCATCTAGCCAGCTCACTTAACACACTGACTTAACTAGGTGGCATCCGACTAGCCAGCTGACTTAATTAGCTAGCTACCTACCTAGCCAGGTGGCTAGCCAGCTGACTTAACCAGCTGAATTAACCAGGTAGCCAGCTGGCTAGTCAGCTGACTAAACTAGCGAGTGACCTAGCTAGCCAGTTGGCTAGCCACTTGAATGAATTAGCTGACTTAACCAGCTAGCCAGCTGGTTAGCCAGCAGAATCAACTAGCTGACTTAACCAGTTAGCCAGCTGTCTAGCCAGCAGAAATAACTGGCTGACAACACTAGATAGCCTGGTGGCTATCCAGCTGACTTAACTAGCTAGCTACCTAGCTACCCAGCTGGGAAGCCAGCTGAATTAACTAGCTGACTTAAATAGCTAGACAGCAGGCTAGCCAACTGACTTAACTAGTTTGCCATCTAGCTAGCCAGCTGGCAATACAGCTGATTTAACT
This sequence comes from Carlito syrichta, assembly GCF_000164805.1. NCBI lineage: Eukaryota > Metazoa > Chordata > Mammalia > Primates > Tarsiidae > Carlito > Carlito syrichta. The sequence continues at coordinate 1,788 of NW_007148738.1, read as the reverse complement.
AGTTTACTTAAATAGCTGCCCAGCTGGCTGGAGAGCTGACATAACTAGCTAGTCACCTAGTGAGCCAGCTGTCTAGCCAGGTGACTTAACTAGGTTACTTATCTAGCTAGTCAACTGACTATTTAGCTGGCTAGCTGACATAACGATCTAGCTGACTAGCTGATGATCTAGCTGACTTAACTGGTTAGCTGATTAGCAAGATGACTAGCTAGCTGATTAGCTAGCCACCTACCTGACTAGCTAGCCACCTATCTGACCAGCCTGCTAACCAGCCATCTTAACTTGTCAGCCACCAAGCTACCGAGGTGGCTAACAAACTGACATAACTAGCTGACTTAACTAGATAGCCATATGGCTAGCCAGCTGGCTTAACTAGCTATCCACCTAGCTAGCCAAACTACTAGCCAGCTAACTTAAATCACTGACTTAACTAGCTATCTACCTAGCTAACCACTTGGCTAGCCACTAAAAACTAACTAGCTGACTTAGCCTGCTAGCCAGTTGGATAGCCAGCTCACTCAATTAGCTGACTTAACTAGTTAGCCAACTGGCTAGGCAGCTGACTCAACTAGCTGACATCACTAGCTAGACAGGTGGCTAGCCAGGTGAATTAACTAGCTAGTTACTGATGTATCCCGCTGGCTTGCCAGCTGACTTAACTACCTAGCTTCCTAGCTAACGAGCTGGCTAGTGAACTGAGTTAACTAGGTGACTTAACTAGCCAACCAGCTGGCAAGCCAGCTGACTTAACTAGCTAGCTCCCCATGCTAGGCAGGTGGCTAGCCAGCTGACTTAACTAGCTGACTTAACTAGCTAGCAAGCTGACGTAACAACTGACAACTAGCTAGCTACCTAGAAAACCAGCTGACTGCCAGGTGAAATAACTAGCTAGCCTCCTAGCTAGCTGTCTAGCAAGCAAGCCGACTTAACTAGCCGACTTAACTGGTTGGCTACCTAGCTTGCCAGTTGACTTTATAGCTAAAATAACTAGCCAGACAGCTGTCTAGTCATCTGAATTAACTAACTTTTTAACTAGATATAGAGCTGGCTAGCCAACTGACTTAACGAGGTGACAACTAGCTAGCCAGCGGGTTAGCCAGCTGACTTTGGTTGATTAACGAGCTAGGCAGCTGACCAGCCGGGTGACTAAACTATTTGGCATTAGTAGTTATCCAGCTGGCTAGCCAGCTGACTTAACTAGCTCTCTACATCTATAGCCATCTGGATAGCCAGCTTTCTTAACAAGTTGATTTAATTAGCTAGCCTGCTGGCTAGCCAATTGACTTAACTAGGCTACTACCCAGCTAGCCTTCTGGCTAGCCAGCTGACTTAATTAGCTGTTTTAACTAGCTGTCCTTTCTATCAAGTTGAATTAACTAGCTTGCTACATAGCTAGCCAGCTGGCTATCCAGCTGAATTAACTAGGGGACTTATCTTGATAGCAAGGTGTCTAGCAAGCTGATATAACTGGAAAGCTACCTACCTAGTCTGCTGTATAGTTAGCTGAATTAACATGGTCACTTAACTATCTAGCCAGCTGCCTAGACAGCTGACATAACTAACTAGCTACCCAGCTGGCATGTTGGATTGCCAGATGACTTAACTAACTGAATTAACTAACTAGAGAGCTGGCTAGCCAGCTGAAATATTTGTGTAGCTCCCTAGCTAGGTAGCAGGCTAGCCAGCTGACTTAACTAGCTGACTTAATGAAGTAGCCAGCTGGCTAGCCAGCTTATTTAACTAGCTAGCTACCTAGCTAGACAAGTGAATAGCCAGCTGACTTACCTA
>NW_007148737.1:0-897 GCF_000164805.1 Carlito syrichta | reverse complement strand
TTCGCTACCTAGCTAACCAGCTGGCTAGTGAGCTGACTTAACTAGGTTGTTTAACCCGCTAGCTAACTGACTAGCCAGCTGACTTAACTAGCTAGCTACCTAACTAGGCAACTGACTAGCCAGCTGACTTAACTCACTAACTTAAGCTGGTAAACTGACGTAACTAGCTGACTTGACCAGCTAGCTACCTAGCTAGCCAGCTGGCATAGCTGTCTTAAGTAACTTGCTACCTAGCTAGCTATCTAGCTAGCCAGCTGACTTAACTACCTGACTTAACTAGCTAGCTACCTGACATGACTAGTTGACATATATCTAGCTTCCTATCTAGCCAGCTGACTTAACTAACTGAAATAACTACCTAGCTAGGCAGCTCGCTAGCCATCAGACTTAACTAACTTCTTAACTAAATAGCCAGCTGGATAGCCAACTGACTTAACGAGCTGACTTAACTAGCTAGCCAGCTGGTTGCCAGGTGACTTAACTAGCTGACATAATCAGCAAGTCAACTGGTTAGACAGCTACCTTAAATAGCTGGCTACCTATCTAGCCACCTGGCTAGCCAACTGAATTACCTAGCTGACTTTTGCTAGCAAGCTGTCTAGCCAGCTCACTTAACTAGCCAGCTACCTACCTAGCCAGCAGGCAAACTTTCTGACTTAACTAGCTGACTTGAACAGCTAGCCTGCTGGCTGGCAAGCTGACTTATATAGCTAGCTACATAACTAGTCAGCTGGCTAGACAGCCGACTGAACTAGCTGACTTAACCAGCTAACTAGTTGGCTACACAGCACATTTAACTCACTGACACGCTAGCTAGCCAGGTAGTTATCTAGCTGACTTAACTATCTAGCTACCTACATTGCCAGTTGGCTTGCTAGTTCTCTTACCTAGCTGAAT
>NW_007148736.1:0-2981 GCF_000164805.1 Carlito syrichta | reverse complement strand
ACTATTTAGCTAGCTCAATAACTAGCTGACTTAACTAGTTAGCAAACTATTTAGGAAGCAGTCTTAAGTAGTTGACTTAACTAGTTACCTAACTAGTGAGCTAGCTGTCTTATCTAGCTGACTCAGATAGCTAACGAATTAGCTAGCTAACTCACCTAACTGACTTAACTAGTTGACTAATGAGATAGCAAGCTGACTTAACAAGTTGGTTAACGAGTTAGCTAAATGTATTAACTATTTGGTAAACGAGTTAACTATCTGTGTTAATTAGTTGGGTAACAAGTTGGCTAGGTGACTTAACTTGTTGGCAGACAATGCGGATGACTACTTATCTGGTTTAACACGTTGGCTGACTACTCGGCTGATTTTTTAGCTGGCTTAACAAGTTGGCCGTCTTGTCGGCTGACTAGTTAGCTGGGTTAATTAGTTGACTGACGATTTGGCCAACAAGTTAGCTTGGTTAGCTAGTAGGCTGACTAGTTTGCTGACCTAACTAGTTGGCTGACTGCTTGGTCGACTATATAACTGACCTAACTAGTCATCCCACAAGGTAACTGACCTAACTTGTCAGCTGACCAGTTGGCCGACTAGTCACCGATTGGTTATCTGACTTAAATAGTTGGCCGGGTAGTCGACTGATCAGTTAGCTTACTTAATTGTCAGTCAGCGAGTGTGCCCACAGGTGAGCTGACTTAACTAGTCAGCCGGCAAGTGAGCTGACTGGTCAGCTGACTTAACTATTTGGTCCATGACTTGTCAGTTGACTTAACTCATCAGTGGGTGAGTGAGCTGACTGGTCAGCTGAATTTAGTCGACTAACAAGTGAGCCGAATGGTCAGAAAATTAACTAGTCAGCTGGCAAATGATCCGACCAGTGAGCAAACTTAAATAGTTAGCCAGCGAGTTACCTGACATGTGAGCTGCCTTAACTAGTTGGCTGGCAAGCAAGCCGACCGGTGAACTGATTTATCTAGTCAGCCGGTGAGCAAGCTGACTTAGCTAGCTGACTTAACTCCATGGCTAGCTGTCTTAACTGGGTGACTTAACTAGCTATCTAGCTGACTAAACTGAATTAAATAGTTAGATAACTATTTAACTAGCTGAATAACGAACTGACTTAGATAATTAGCAAACTAGTTAGGTAGCAGACTTAAGTATCTGACTTAAATAAATAGCTAACTAGTGAGCTAGATGACTTAGCTGGCTGAATTACCTAGCTAGCTAGTTAACTAGTTCACTTAGCTAGCTGACATAGCTAGTTAGCTTATGAGATATCTAGCTGAATTAGTGAGTTGTTTAATGAGTTAAATGACTGTTTTAACTAGTTGGTAAACGAGTGAAATAGCTGACTTAACTAGTTGGGTAACGAGTTAGCTAGGTGACTTAACTTGTTGACTGACAAGTCGGCCGTGTAGCTAGCTGGTTTAACATGTTGGCTGACTACTCGGCCAACTTGTTAGCTGGCTTAACAATTTGACCGACTAATCGGCCAACTATTTAGCTTGGTTAAATAGTTGGCTGACGAGTTGGCACCATAGTTATTTTGGGTAAGTATTTGGCTGGGTAGTTTGCTCACCTAATTAGTCGGTCGACTAGTTGGCCGACTAGTTAGCTGACCTAACTAGTCAACCATCTATTTAGTTGACCTAACTTGTCGGCTGACAAGTTGGCCCACTAGTCAGCCAATTGGTTAGCTGACTTAACTAGTTGGATGGCTAGTAGACCGAAAGTTTAGCCGACTTAACTAATCGGCCAGTGAGAAAGCCAACAGGTCAGCTGAATTAACTAGTCTGCTCGCAAGTGAGCCAATGCATGCACTGCCATAACTAGTCGGCTGGATAGTAAGCCTACCAGTGAGCTGACTTAACTAGTCGACTGGCGAGTGAGCGTACTAGTTACCAGATCTTTTAGCCTGTGAGAAAGCTGACAACTTAGTTGACCTGTTGGCTGTCATGCAAGATGACTAGTTTGCTGACCTCTTGGCATACGAGGGAGGCTGCTAATTAGCTGAACTAATGGAAAGTGAGGGAGCCCACTAGTTAACTCACCAACTAGCTGAGTTGCTAGCCAACCAGATAGCTAAGTAACTAGCTGATTTGCTAGCTGAGTTAACTAGCTGACTAGTTGCTGACTAGCTAGCTGACTTAACTAGATAGCTGACTAGCAACCTGATTAGCTAGCTGACTTAACTAGTTACCTGAATAATTAACTGACTTACTAACTCACTTAACTAGCTAGCAGGTTATCTATCTGACTTAACTAGCTGACTAGCTAGTTGGCTGGTTAGCTGGCTAGCCAGCTAACTTAACTAGCTAGCTACCTGGTTGGCTACAGGGCTAGCCACCTGTCTTAACTAGCTCGCTACCTGGATGTCTAGCTGGCTAGGCAACCGGCTAACTAGCTAGTGGGCTGGCCTCCTGGCTAGCTGGCTAGGCAACCGGCTAACTAGCTAGTGGGCTGGCCTCCTGGCTAGCCAATTGGGTTAAATAGCCAGCCGGCAGGATGGTCATTGAAATAGCCAGCCGGCTTTATTAGCCAGCCAGTCTGCTGGTCAGCCAGCTAGCCAGCTGGCTTAACTAGCTGGCCACCTACCTGCACAGCCTACTATAAGATGGCTTAACTTACCAGCCACCTAGCTAGCCAGCCGTCTAACCAGCTGACTGAACTATCTGACTTAGCTACATAGACATTGGCTAGCCAACTGTCTTTACTAGCTAGCCACTTAACTAGCCAGCTGGCTAGCCAGCTCACTTAACATGCTGACTTAACTAACTAGACATTCGGCTAGCCAGCTGACTTAATTAGCTAGCTACCTACCTAGTCAGGATGCTATCGAGCTGACTTAAACAGCTAGTCTGCTGGACAGCCAGCTGACTTAGCTGGCGAGCTACCTAGCTAGCCAGTTGGCCAGACATTTGAAATAACTAGTTGACTTAACCAGTTAGCCAGCTGGCTAGCCAGCTGACTCAACTTGCTGACAT
>NW_007148735.1:0-798 GCF_000164805.1 Carlito syrichta | reverse complement strand
GCAAACTTAAATAGTTAGCCAGCGAGTTACCTGACATGTGAGCTGCATTAACTAGTTGGCCGGCAAGCAAGCCGACCGGTGAACTGATTTATCTAGTCAGCCGGTGAGCAAGCTGACTTAGCTAGCTGACTTAACTACATGGCTAGCTGTCTTAACTGGGTGACTTAACTAGCTATCTAGCTGACTTAAACTGAATTAAATAGTTAGATAACTATTTAACTAGCTGAATAACGAACTGACTTAGATAATTAGCAAACTAGTTAGGTAGCAGACTTAAGTATCTGACTTAAATAAATAGCTAACTAGTGAGCTAGATGACTTAGCTGGCTGAATTACCTAGCTAGCTAGTTAACTAGTTCACTTAGCTAGCTGACATAGCTAGTTAGCTTATGAGATATCTAGCTGAATTAGTGAGTTGTTTAATGAGTTAAATGACTGTTTTAACTAGTTGGTAAACGAGTGAAATAGCTGACTTAACTAGTTGGGTAACGAGTTAGCTAGGTGACTTAACTTGTTGACTGACAAGTCGGCCGTGTAGCTAGCTGGTTTAACATGTTGGCTGACTACTCGGCCAACTTGTTAGCTGGCTTAACAATTTGACCGACTAATCGGCCAACTATTTAGCTTGGTTAAATAGTTGGCTGACGAGTTGGCACCATAGTTATTTTGGGTAAGTATTTGGCTGGATAGTTTGCTCACCTAATTAGTCGGTCGACTAGTTGGCCGACTAGTTAGCTGACCTAACTAGTCAACCATCTATTTAGTTGACCTAACTTGTCGGCTGACAAGTTGGCCCGA
>NW_007148734.1:0-1524 GCF_000164805.1 Carlito syrichta | reverse complement strand
ACTAGTTGGCCGGCAAGCAAGCCGACCGGTGAACTGATTTATCTAGTCAGCTGGTGAGCAAGCTGACTTAGCTAGCTGACTTAACTACATGGCTAGTTGTCTTAACTGGGTGACTTAACTAGCTATCTAGCTGACAAACTGAATTAAATAGTTAGATAACTATTTAACTAGCTGAATAACGAACTGACTTAGGTAATTAGCAAACTAGTTAGGTAGCAGACTTAAGTATCTGACTTAAATAAATAGCTAACTAGTGAGCTAGATGACTTAGCTAGCTGAATTACCTAGCTAGCTAGCTAGCTAGTTCACTTAGCTAGCTGACATAACTAATTAGCTTATGAGATATCTAGCTGAATTAGTGAGTTGTTTAATGAGTTAAATGACTGTTTTAACTAGTTGACAAACGAGTGAAATAGCTGACTTAACTAGTTGGGTAACGAGTTAGCTAGGTGACTTAACTTGTTGACTGATGAGTCGGCCGTGTAGCTAGCTGGTTTAACATGTTGGCTGACTACTCGGCCAACTTGTTAGCTGGCTTAACAATTTGGCTGACTAATCGGCCAACTATTTAGCTTGGTTAAATAGTTGGCTGAGGAGTTGGCACCATAGTTATTTTGGGTAAGTATTTGGCTGGGTAGTTTGCTCACCTAATTAGCCGGTCGACTAGTTGGCCGACTAGTTAGCTGACCTAACTAGTCAGCCATCTATTTAGTTGACCTAACTTGTCGGCTGACAAGTTGGCCCACTAGTCAGCCGATTGGTTAGCTGACTTAACTAGTTGGATGGCTAGTAGGCCAAAAGTTTAGCTGACTTAACTAATCGGCCGGTGAGAAAGCCAACAGGTCAGCTGAATTAACTAGTCTGCTTGCAAGTGAGCCGATGCATGAGCTGCCATAACTAGTCGGCCGGATAGTGAGCCTACCAGTGAGCTGACTTAACTAGTCGACTGGCGAGTGAGCGTACTAGTTACCAGATCTTTTGGCCTGTGAGAAAGCTGACAACTTAGTTGACCTGTTGGCTGTCATGCAAGATGACTAGTTTGCTGACCTCTTGGCAGACGAGCAAGGCTGCTAATTAGCTGAATTAAAGGAAAGCGAGGGAGCCCACTAGTTAACTCACCAACTAGCTGAGTTGCTAGCCAACCAGATAGCTAAGTAGCTAGCTGATTTGCTAGCTGAGTTAACTATCTAGCTGACTAGTAGCTGACTAGCAAACTGACTTAACTAGATAGCTGACTAGCAACCTGATTAGCTAGCTGACTTAACTAGCTACCTGAATAATTAACTGACTTACTAACTCACTTAACTAGCTAGCTGGTTATCTATCTGACTTAACTAGCTGACTAGCTAGTTGGCTGGCTAGCTGACTAGCCAGCTAACTTAACTAGCTAGCTACCTGGTTGGCTACAGGGCTAGCCACTTGTCTTAACTAGCTCGCTACCTGGATGGCTAGCTGGCTAGGCAACCAGCTAACTAGCTAGTGGGCTGGCCTCCTGGATAGCCGATTGGGTTAAATAGCCAGCCG
>NW_007148733.1:0-783 GCF_000164805.1 Carlito syrichta | reverse complement strand
AACTAGCTAGCCAGCTGGCTAGACAGCTGATATAACTAGCTAGCTACCTAGCTAGCAAGCTGGCTAACCAGTTGACTTAAGTAGCTCTCTACCTCTCTAGCCACCTGGATAATAGGTGACTTAACTAGCTGACTTAATTAGCTAGCCAGCTGGCTAGCCAGCTGACTTAACTAGCTGTCTTAACTAGCTCTCCTGCTATCTAGTCATTCGAATAAACTTGCTTGCTACATAGCTAGTCAACTGGCTATCCAGCTGAATTAACTAGGTGATTTATGTAGTTAGCCAGCTGTCTATACAGCTGAGTTAACTAGCAACTACCTAGTGAGCCAGCACTCACTAGAAGGCTGACAGCACTACTAGAAGGCTGATATAACTAGTTAGCTACCTAGATAGCCAGCTGGTTAGCCTGATGACTTAATTGCCTAGCTACGTAGCTAGCCAGTGGCTAGTCAGCTGACTTAACTAACTGACTTCATGAAGTAGACAGCAGGCTAGCCAGCAGAATTAACTAGCTAACTACGTAGCTGTACAGCTGGATAGCTAGCTGACTTAACTAGCTGTCAAAGCTAGACACTGGATGGCCAGCTACCTGAGTTAACCAGCTACCTACCTACATAGCTCGCTGGCTTGCAAGCTGTCTTAACTACCTAACTACCTAGCTATACTGCTGGCCAGCACGCTGAGTTAAATAGGTGACTTAACTAGCTAGCCTGCTGGCTAGCCAGCTGACTTAAACTAGCTATCCTGCTTGGCAGCTGGCTCTCAGCTCACTTAACTAACTGA
>NW_007148732.1:0-724 GCF_000164805.1 Carlito syrichta | reverse complement strand
AACCCTTTTGCTAACTAGCTAAGCTAGCTGAATCAGTCAGCTGAACTTAACCCATTTAGTTAATTAGGCTAACTACCCTGACTCAACCTGCTGACTTAACCCCATTAGCTAACTACCTAGCTAGGTGTCTTAACCAGCTGACTAAATTAGAAAAGCTGACTTAGCAAGGTGACTTAACTACTTAGCTATCTGTCTTAACTGACTGACTTAACTCGTTAGCTATCTGACTTAACTACCTGAATTCAATATTTAGCTAACTATTTAACTAGCTGAATATCTACCTGATTTAATAATTAGTTATCTAGTTAGGTAGCATACTTAAGTAGCTGACTTAAATAGTTAGCTAACTAGTGGGCTAGCTGACTTAGCTAGTTGACTTAGATAGATGACTTAACTAATTGGCTAACGAGGTAGCTAGCTGACTTAACGAGTTGGTTAATGAGTTAACTAAATATTGTAACTACTTGTTAAATGAGTTAACTAGTTGAATTAACTAGTTGGTTAACGAGTTAACTAGGTGACTTCACTTGTTGGCTGATGAATGGGCCGTCTACGTAACTGGTTAAACTTGTTGGCTGACTACTCGGCCAACTTGTTAGCTGGCTTAACAAGTCAGCCGAATAGTCGACTGACTAATTAGCTGGGTTAATTAGTTGACTGATGTGTTAGCCCCCTAGCTTGCTTGGTAATCAGTTGGTTGGCTGGTTTGGTGACCTAATTAGTC